>NC_057802.1:612068582-612074566 GCF_018294505.1 Triticum aestivum | reverse complement strand
ATATTTCTTAGAATTACACATGAATATTTTCTAATAATTATTTATTATATATATGTAATTTATAACACACTAATATTATAATTTATTTATTTTACTGTGAATATAATTTAAATAATTTTTTACAAAATTTTGAAAAAAGAGCCAAACGTATAAAAATGGGTGGCAATCACTGCGGCCCATATAAGGCCCACCAGTGTTTTGATCTCCAAGACACTAAGCCTTGTTCTCCCACATAGACATCAAATGTCATAGGATCACTTGGATAGGACAGCTTGCCCGTTAGCATTAGGTCATGGGTTGGACACATTTTTCATATCATATACGCGTAAGCCGGCTGATGCCAGCGAATTTTAAACCGCCTCGCCCACCATCGGATGGAATGGACTGTGACCGTCCGATTAAGTGACCACGACATAGTAACTTTCATCCTGTGCCCATGTCTATCCACAACATATCCAGCCACCAAAGGCAGCATCCCCCGCGCTCGCGTGGCGTAACTCCTGTGAGCGCCACACTATGCAGCCCTCAGGTTGCAGCAGCTACGTTTCCCGTTCCGTGACAAAAATGGCCGATGAGCTTGCTACGCAGCGCCGGTGAGCTATGGCGTTGCAGACCAGGTTGCAGCACCCCGCTGCTGGCGATGCTCCAGCCGGGCCGCCCGGCTAGGCTCCATTGCAGCGCAGGTGATGCTCCGATGGCTTGGCAATGCTCCATTGTAGCACGGGCCATGCTCTGGCGGATTGGCGACGCTCCATTGCAGCACTGATGATGCTCCGATGGTTTGGCGACGCTCCATAGCAGCACCGGCGATGTTCCGGAAGCCCGACAAGGCTCCATTGCAGCGCTGCAATGTTCTAGCGGCCCGATTATGTTCCATTGCAGTGCGGACAACAGCACCGGCGATGTTCCGGGGGTCCGGCGAATGCTTCATTGCAGCGCCGACGAGCAGCACCGGCGATGTTCCGCGGGTCCGACGAATGCTTCATTACAGCACCGACGATGTTCCGGTGGTCCGACGAATGGTCCATCGCAGCGCCGGCGGTGCTCCATTACAGCTCCATCGCGCTCGCGCATAGTGCGATCCGGTGGTGAAGGAGCACCTCACCGCTCGCTTGATGCACAGATGGAGCGTTGGCGGCCTCAATCGTTGCAGCACCACAGCATAACCCCATCAGTTGCAGCGTAACCCCGCCAGCGAGACCTCCCGGTTGCAGCGTTGACGCCGGTTGCAGTGTCGGCAAGCTTTATGCGGTGGCAGCACCATGAGCCTTCTGGATTTGCAGCAGCTTAATTGCGCGCGCTCGTCGAGGCCTTGCAGCGCCGAGGCTGTGTGGAAACAAGGCGTCACCAGCCCCATGGAGCAGCCTGTGCGGGCTCGCAGCAGCCAGCCCCTATCTTGCAGAGCACACGGCCAGCACAGTCGAGCGGTGACAACGGCTTCTCCCGCAGCATCCGAGCGACCGTGCGATGGGCGCTCGCAGCAGGGCGCGGCCAGGAATCAGCTCCGGCGTCCCTCGACAAAATCCTTCCCTCGACAATGATGGCTAGTCATGACTTCTTGCAACACATCGCCCTCAGAACACTGCACTCAGGGGCTTGTGCTTCGACCCGCTGTTCCCCCCTCTCCGTGTTCCGCCTCCACCCCAACTTTCCCACCTAATACACTGCACTCCCTTCCTTTCAACCCGGATATCAGGCTTCGACAATGTGCATGTAGAAGAGCTGGCAACAACTCCTGCTGCGGTGGCTGTTGGGATGCCAAATGACACAGCTCCTGTGCGCTCCTCGCTGCTTGCTGCATTGACTCTTGGGATGACAAAGGTCACGTCTCCACCTTCTCTTCTGTGCTCCTAGTTTGACGCTGCATTGGAGTGGGCTTCCAGCAACATATAGCCTAAGCGCTTGTAGAAAGTTGACTGCAGCACCTGCCCAAAAGACATGACAACATTCTTCAACTCTGCCATATAGAGCTTTTTGTGCTTCTCATATATAGGCTTCAGCTGCAATGGAATCTGTTTCCAGAACACAAAACAAAGAGCAAAAAATGGGGGTAAGCATAAATAAAAATAAGAACAAAAGATGAAAAAGAACATAAAGAAACAAATACATGCACTGACATATAATTACTTGAGGGATAAAAAAGTTGTGCATTTGTACCTCCAACTCTTCGCATGAAGGGATGGTTGCAGCCACTCGTCCAGAGAGCCGCAAAACTCACCGCCTAAGTCACCATCACCCCTGACTTGTGCGCTGGGTTTGGCGGCTCTATTACTGGCATTTGCCCGATGATTTTGATTCTGGCCCTCACAATGCGTGTCTGCATCCAGTATTGCATAAGGTGTCTGAGACAGAGAGCGATGCTGCATACAACAAAGAAAACACAAAAAAGACTTAGATATTTATAACAGAAAAATAAACTCTGAAAAAAAGGAAGAATGGGACTGAACTTACATTGCTCTTCCCAAATTCAACCTTCTCAAGAGCAAGCTTGTTCCTGTCAAACTCTGTAACCAACTTGAAATCTGCATCACACACGAAGCAAGCCCTAGGGAGCGAGTAGTTGAATGTCCCCTCACTAACCAAAGACCGGGGCACCTCCAGGAAATCCATGTAAATTAACTATATTTTTTTTAAACAAAATAAAAATCAGAAAAAATGCATCATAGATATGATTGTTGTGAGCAGAATGAATAAAGTAAAAAAAGCAATAAGAAACAAATAATGACACATACCGCCTATCCAGAAGCCACTTGGCCCAGCCTCCTTTAGTTGGTACTTCCTCGACTCCCTCAACGCAGTTGCCAACACATGCTCGTCCCACGCAAACTCATTGATTTCATCCAGGTCCTTCAAACTTGCAAGATAATTGTGACGCCCCCGATTTGACCGTACACTAATCATGCACGCAAATGTGTACGATCAAGATCAGGGACTCATGGGAAGATATCACAACACAACTCTACAACATAAATAAGTCATACAAGCATCATAATACAAGCCAGGGGCCGCGAGGGCTCGAATACAAGTGCTCGATCACAGACGAGTCAGCGGAAGCAACAATATCTGAGTACAGACATAAGTTAAACAAGTTTGCCTTAAGAAGGCTAGCACAAACTGGGATTCAGATCGAACGAGGCGCAAACCTCCTGCCTGGGATCCTCCTAACTACTCCTGGTCGTCGTCAGCGGCCTGCACGTAGTAGTAGGCACCTCCAGTGTCATAGGTGTCATCGTCGACGGTGGCGTCTGGCTCCTGGACTCCAACATCTGGTTGCGACAACCAGATAGAAAGGAAAGGGGGAAAAGAGGGAGAGAGGCAACCATGAGTACTCATCCAAAGTACTCGCAAGCAAGGAGCTACACTACATATGCATGGGTATATGTGTAAAGGGGCATATCAGTGGACTGAACTGCAGAATGCCAGAATAAAAGGGGGATAGCTAGTCCTGTCGAAGACTACGCTTCTGGTCATCTCCCTCTTGCAGCATGTAGAAGAGAGTAGATTGAAGTCCTCCAAGTAGCATCGCATAGCAAAATCCTACCCGGCGATCCCCTCCACGTCGCCCTGTTAGAGAGCGATCACCGGGTTGTATCTGGCACTTGGAAGGGTGTATTTTATTCAGTATCCAGTTCTAGTTGTCATAAGGTCAAGGTACAACTCCGGGTCGTCCTTTTACCGAGGGACACGGCTATTCGAATAGATAAACTTCCCTGCAGGGGTGCACCACATAACCCAACACGCTCGATCCCATTTGGCCGGACACACTTTTCTGGGTCATGCCCGGCCTCGTAAGATCAACACGTCGCAGCCCCATCTAGGCTCAACAGAGAGGTCAGCACGCCGGTCTAAACCTATGCGCGCAGGGGTCTGGGCCCATCGCCCTATGCACACCTGCACGTTGCGTACGCGGCCGGAAGCAGACCTAGCCCCCTTAATACAAGCGCGAGCTTACGGTCCAATGCGGCGCGCGCCACTCAGTTGCTAACGTCAAAAGAGCTTCGGCTGATACCACGACGTCGGGATACCCATAACTACTCCCACGTAGATGGTTAGTGTGTATAGACCAAACGGCTAGACTCAGATCAAATACCAAGATTTCGTTAAGCGTGTTAAGTAACCGCGAACGCCGACCAGGGCCAGGCCCACCTCTCACCTAGGCGGTCTCAACCTGCCCTGTCGCGCCGCCACAAAGATCCACTCGCGGGTACTCCTACGAGCCGACCCGACTTTAGTCATCACATGTGTCATGTATATAGTATATAAGTATATACCCATGATCACCGCCCAGGTGATCACGGCCCGATAGTATAGCACAGCAGACGGACAAGAATGTAGGGCCACTGATGGAAAACTAGCATCCTATACTAAGCATGTAGGATTGCAGGTAAAGGTAACAACAGTAGTAGCAAGGATAGGCTATGCATCAGGATAGGATATCGGAAAGCAGTAACATGCTACACTACTCTAATGCAAGCAGTATAGAGAAGAATAGGCGATATCTGGTGATCAAGGGGGGGGGGGCTTGCCTGGTTGCTCTGGCAAGTAGGAGGGGTCGTCAACTCCGTAGTCGAACTGGGCAGCAGCAGTGTCGGTCTCGTAGTCTACCGGAGAGAAGAGGGGGAAGAAATAGTAAATACAATGCAAACATAAGCATGATGATGCGTGACATGACAATGAGCAGTGCGAGGTGTGTCCTAACGCGACAGTAGGTGGTACCGTGAAGGGGGGGAACATCCGGGAAAATATTCCCGCTGTTTCGCGTTTCGGACAGACGGACCGGAGGGGGAAAGTTGCCAGTTCGATAGGTTAGGGAGGTGTGGTGGACGAACGGACTGCGTATCCGGATTCGTCTCGTCGTTCTGAGCAACTTTCATGTAGAAAACATTTTCATCCGAGTTACGGTTTAAAAGATATGAATTTTCAAAGATTATTTTAATTTCTGGAATTATTTGAATTTAGCAAAAATGAATTATGACGTCAGCATGAGGTAATGCTGACGTCAGCAGGTCAACAGGTCGGCTGACCAGTCAAACCAGACAGGTGGGTCCTACCTGTCATAGACAGTGGACTAACAGAAGATTAAATTAACTAAAATTAGATTAATTAACTACTGGACCCCACCTGTCATTGTCTAATTATCTAAACTAATTAGTTTTAATTATTAAAATGTTTTAATTATCGGATTAAGTGGTGGGGCCCGCACGTCAGTGGCTGGGGCCTGCCCAGTCAGCCCAGTTGACCAGGTCAACTGGTCAACAGGTCAACAGGGGGCCAGAGGGCCCACTGGCAGTGACCCAGGGGGTGGCCCCAGGTGTGCCAGCTCAGCGCGGCCGGCGGCTCAACGCCGGCGACGCCAAACGCGGCGGCGCGGCTCGGATCTCGCCGGAAAACGCGTACAGGGCTCGGGGAGGAGCGGGGCTAGCCTCATTCGAACGAGCTCTCAGCGCCGCATCCAGTGGTGGCCGTAGCATCGCCGGACTTGGCCGGAATCGGCGCCGGTGAGCGGCGGAGGTGGCGGCGTGCACGGGTGCTCGACGAAAACGGAGCTACGGCGTGCTATCGAGCAAACGGAGAGGCTGGGGAGTAACTACGTGGTGCGGCGAGTCTAATGGGTACGGGCCCGTGACCAAACCGTCACCGGAGACGCGTCGGCGGCGAGCTCCGCGGCGACGCGTTCGGCCTCGTCGTGAGAGCTAGCTAAGGTTCGCGTGAGAGCAAACGGAGAAGGGTAGGAGGTAGAGGAGCTCACCGCGCGGCACACGGAGGCCGGTGAGAGGCTTAGTAGCAGCAGCAGTCGCCGGAGTCGAGAAGACGGCGGCGACCCGAGGAAGAAGGCGACGGCGTTGGGGGTGATGTAGGGGGGGTCCCGGCTCGAGCAGGTGGTCGGGAAGGACGGGCTCGACGCGGCGGAGCTCGTGGACACGTCGGGGAGGAGAACGGGGCTCGGTGGCCGCGGGAACGACGGCGGCACGTCGGCGACCGCG
>NC_057802.1:612059241-612068493 GCF_018294505.1 Triticum aestivum | reverse complement strand
GAGGCCGAGAGGGTGAGCGGGGGCGAGTGGGAGAGGGGCCCGAGGAGGCGGGGGCGCTGGTGTCCTTATCCTCGACGCCGGCGAGAGGGGTCCGGCGGGGACGCGCCTGTTGCGACCCCGGTCGGGGGAACAGGGGGGGAAGGCGACCCGGGGAGGTGGGCCAGGCCGGCTGGGCCTGGGGTCGGCCCAGTGGGGGGGCCTTCTCCTTCTCCTTTTTTTCTTTGTTTGTTCTGTTTTCTTTTGTATTTTCTTTTTATTTATTTATTTTATTTTCTGTTTTATTTCAATTTAATTTATTTAGGCATTTTATAAAAATATGTTTTCTTTAGTATAATTACCCTTGTAATATTTGGCACCCACCGAACATTTTTGTTTAAATTTTTGAAAACTTTTATTATTGACATTAATTTGAATTTAAATTTTGAAACGGTTTCGAATCATCGCGAGGTTAAGTACAGTGACAGAGGTGACGTGGCATCATTAGCGTGGGATTACTGTAGCTTAATTATCCGGGCGTTACAAATCTCCTCCACTACAATAAATCTCGTCCCGAGATTTAGGAGGTAGAAGGAAACAGTGCGGGGTATTCTTCGCGCAGACGATCCTCTCGTTCCCAAGTGGCCTCATCTTCAGAATGGTGCGACCACTGGACTTTGAGAAACTTGATCGCCTTCTGACGTGTGTGGCGTTCAGCTTGGTCATGAATGCGGACCGGATGCTCCTTATAGGAGAGGTCTTGCTGCAATTCGAGCACTTCATGATCCACAGCTCGGATTGGGTCCTTGAAGCAACGGCGGAGCTGTGACACATGGAACACATCGTGAACCTGAGAAAGGTTCGGCGGTAGCTCCAGTTGGTATGCCACTTTTCCACGCCTTTCGAGAATAGTGAATGGGCCAATATAGCGAGGAGCTAGTTTGCCCTTGATCCCGAAGTGGTGAGCACCCTTCATAGGTGTGACTCGAAGATAAGCCTTTTCGCCAGGTTGATAGACCATGTCTTTATGATGACGGTCATACTGACTCTTCTGACGTGACTGAGCAGTCTTGAGATTCTCACGGATAATGCGGACTTGTTCTTCGGCATCTTGGATAATATCCGGACCGAAGAGTGGACGTTCCCCAGTTTCTGACCAGTTCAGAGGGGTTCGGCACTTTCGTCCATATAACACTTCGAAGGGGGCCATCTTCAGACTAGCTTGATAGCTATTATTATAAGAGAACTCAGCATACGGGAGAGATTCCTCCCATTTCTTGCCGAAGGAAATAACGCAAGCTCGAAGCATGTCTTCGAGAACTTGGTTGACGCGTTCAACTTGTCCTTGCGATTGAGGATGAAATGCAGTACTGAATGACAGATGAGTTCCCATAGCTTCTTGGAAACTTGCCCAGAATCTTGAAGTGAATAAGCTGCCACGGTCTGAACTGATAACCAATGGAATACCGTGGAGTGAAACAATCCTGGACATATAGAGCGTTGCCAGTTGACTAGCAGTGATCGTTTCCTTGACCGCCAGGAAATGTGCAACTTTGGAAAGCCGGTCAATGACGACAAGAATAGCATCATTACCTTTCTGTGACTTGGGAAATCCAGTGACGAAGTCCATCTCAACATGGTCCCATTTCCATTCAGGAATAGAGATAGGTTGCAGAGTTCCAGCAGGCCTTTGATGTTCTGCTTTGATACGACGGCAAACGTCACACTCAGCAACATAACGAGCAATGGCTTGCTTCATATTAGACCACCAGAATCTCTGACGGATGTCTTGGTA
The DNA here is from genome assembly GCF_018294505.1 of Triticum aestivum. Lineage (NCBI taxonomy): Eukaryota > Viridiplantae > Streptophyta > Magnoliopsida > Poales > Poaceae > Triticum > Triticum aestivum. Next base: position 612,066,722 of record NC_057802.1, on the reverse strand, counting down.
CATCTTTGTACTACCAGGATGGATACATAGAGGCGTATCATGAGCTTCTTTCATAACTTCCTGTGTCATATCCAGGTTTTTCTCTGCACATGGCACCACTAGGCGGCCCTTGAAGTATAAGGTGCCATCTTCAGCAATGGTGAAGAATGAGGGCTTTCCTTCTGCGAGGTAGCGCTTAATCTTGTGGGCTTCAGAGTCATACTTCTGTAGCCTTTTGATGCTGTCCTCGAGATCTGGTTTAGCAACTAGGGTATTGAGGGAACCCTGGGTAACAACGTGAAGGTTCACCTTGCCAAACTCCTTAGGAGGGGGAGCGAGTGCACCCGGAGGAACAATATGGAGGTTCAGCTTCCTGAATTCTTCAACAAGCGAGGGATGAACTTTATGAACCTGGAGGTGGTTGCAGTAAGACTTGCGGCTCAAGGCATCAGCCATTACATTAGCCTTGCCTGGCGTATAGGAAATACCCAAGTCAAAGTCAGCAACAAGCTCCATCCATCTCTATTGACGGAGGTTCAGATCTGGCTGAGTAAACAGATACTTCAGACTTTGGTGGTCAGTGAAGATCTCGCAACGATTACCGAGAAGGTAATGTCGCCACTGCTTCAGCGCATGAATGACAGCAGCAAGTTCGAGGTCATGAACTGGGTAGTTCTCTTCGTGAGGGCGCAATTGCCGAGAGGCATAAGCAATCACTTTGCGGTCTTGCATTAGGACACAGCCTAATCCTTGACGGGAAGCGTCGCAGTAAATGACAAAGTCCTTCTTAGTATCAGGTGGAGCTAGAACTGGAGCAGAATCAACTTGTCTTTGAGTGCTTGGAAACTTTCCTGACATTTGTCTGTCCATTGGAACTTGACGCCCTTATGCAACAGGTTAGTCAGAGGCCTGGCGATCTTGGAGAAGTTCTCGACGAATCGACGGCAATAGCTGGCGAGACCGAGAAAACTTCTGACTTGCTTAACGTTCTTGGGAGGAGTCCAATCAAGAATAGCCTGAACTCGTTCAGGGTTGACGGCAATACCATCCTCAGAGATGACATGCCCGAGATAGGTTACTTCGGGTAGCCAGAATTCACATTTGGAGAACTTGGCATATAGTTGATGCTCTCGTAGCTTTTCCAGCACAAGTCGAAGATGTTCAGCATGTTCTTCTTCGCTCTTGGAAAATACCAGGATATCATCCAGATAAACCACAACGAACTTGTCGAGGTAATCCATGAATATATAGTTCATCAGATGAGAGAAGGTGGCTGGAGCATTGGTTAAACCGAAAGACATGACGGTGTACTCGTATGAACCATAGCGAGTCACGAAGGCGGTCTTTGGGATATCCTCTTCGCGAACACGGATCTGGTGGTAACCCAACCTCAAGTCGAGCTTAGAGAACACTGACGAACCCGCCAGTTGATCATATAGATCATTGATCCGAGGAAGAGGGTATTTATTCTGAATGGTAGCTTGGTTTATAGGACGGTAGTCTTGAACTAACCGGTTTGTCCCATCCTTCTTCTTGACAAAGAGAGAAGGTGCTCCCCAAGGAGAGCAACTTGGGCGAATGAATCCTTTGCGAAGAGATTTGTTGATTTCCTCCTTAAGCTCAAGGAGTTCATGCGGCGGCATTTTGTAGGGTCGCTTGGCTATAGGAGTGGTGCCTGGTTTCAAGTCGATGATGAATTCGACAGCTCTAGCAGGGGCAATCCCTGGAAGTTCTTCAGGAAAGACGTCGAGGAATTCACGCACAACGGGAATGTTTTCAATGCCCTCGAGTGGTGCAGCATTCAATGCATTCAATGCATAGAGCCTTGCCTCGGCATTTTGCACCAGATGGGCTTGGTAAGTAACTATCTCATCTGAAGGGTGTAGCAGATGGACGGTCTTAGTGGCGCAAACTATAGAAGCAGTATGCGCTTTCAACCAATCCATACCCAAAATGAGGTCGGTGTTAGACGACTTCAGGATAATGGGAGAGGCATAGAATTCCAGCCCTTCGATTTCCACGGGGACATCGATGCCAACCAAGGAGGTTTGACACTGTCCCACGGGGGTTTTGACCAATACAGAGGTGTTCATCTCCTCACATTTAACGTCGTGCTTGTATGCAAAATCTTCTGACATGAATGAATGCGATGCACCTGTATCAAATAAAACGGATGCTGGTACTGAATTTACGAGGAGTGTACCCATCACAGTAGCAGGCTGGTCTTGAGCTTCGTTGAGATCAACGTGGTTGGCATGAGCACGACCATAAGGCTTAGCATTGTTGTTGCGGGGCTGGTTGTTACCACGGCCCGTTGCTGGAAGGGCAAGTTGATTCTGATTCTGATTGCAGTCCCTAGCACGGTGACCTGGTTGTCCACACTTGTAGCACAGACCATTATTGGGAGTGGGAACAGGAGCTTGGGATGGTGGTGCTGGAAGTCTTGACTGCCTAGATGGTGGTGGAGGCAGACGAGGTGCAGCATAGGTCTGCCTTGGGGCAGATGCATTTGGACGGTACATGCTGTTCGGGATCCATATCTTACGCTTCTGTGAGGGCGAGCCCGAAGATGAGCCCGTGTCACGGTTGCGCCTGTGAGAGCTCTGGTATTCCTGCAGACCAGTTTCGACATTGATGGCCTTGTTCACCAAGGTGGCGAAATCAGCAAAGTCATGCACTAGAAGTGCGAGCTTGATGTCAGCTTGAAGGCCATCACGGAACTTCTCCTGTCTGCGTGCATCAGTTGCAATGTCCTCTTCAGCATAGCGAGACAAGTCCAGAAACTCCCGCTGATAAGCTTCAACAGTTTTGTTGCCTTGGGTGAGGTTGCGGAACTCACGCTTCTTCCGGTCCATGACTCCCTGAGGAATGAAGCGGGCACGGAAAGCTACTTGGAAGTCTGGCCATGTGATGATTGTTCCAGCTGGCAGAGTACGCCTGTGGCTGTCCCACCATTGAGCTGCGGGTCCCTTCAAGAAGAAAGAAGCAAAGGTGACATAGCTGGCAGGGGCTACATCAGCAGACTCCATCTCATAGGTGATGTCACAGAGCCAGTCATCAGCATCCAGAGGCTGAGTTGAGCTGCGGTAGATGGTTGGGTTGAGGCGTATGAAATCTTGAAGAGTCACTTGGGCTGGCTGCTGGTTCACATTGGGGCGAGGAAACTGAGCCATCATATTTTCCATGAACTGGCGGTTCAGTTCAAACTGTTGGATCATACCAGCCATGTACTCAGGTGGTGGTGGGGCATCGCCACCACGACCACGACCACCCGGTCTAACCATCCTGCTAATATATAACAGGGGTAGTTCAGCATTGAGAAATATTTGCAAAGACAAGAATTATTCATGATGAAACATGCATAACGAGAGAAGCACGATAGCTACTACATAGTAGTCGGCATAACTTACAAAAGGGGTCATGCATAGAGTTCAGTACATAGAGTTCATTACATAGACTAAAACATCATAGGCGGCACACAGGCTCGCGGCGACTGCAACTAATACTAACTAAGCAAGACTACATCAGTCCCAAGAGGTACTGTGGAGGTAATCGTAGCCCGACAGCTGGTAGTGAGGCAACGGATAGCCCTCCACGTCAGCAGACTGGGGGCCGCGGATACTCAGGTGTAGAGCCCGACGCTCAGGTGGCAGAAGAGGACCAAGTGCGGGAGAGTAGCCTCCCACCTCTGGCCAACCGACACCGTGGGGCATCACGGACCTGGCTGGGTAGATCGCAGTACGCGGTAGCTGTCCAGACCGGACAAAGGGGTGCAGCAGCGTCAGAGCACGGTAAAGGTGCTGACGGGTGGTGTACATCTCGTGGCGAAGAGCTCGGTTAGCTCGATCCAGCCCATCAGCATGCAGAACCAGGTTCTGATGGTAGATGGGCTCTCGGGTGACAGTGGAGTAGGCAGCAGTATAGTATCCCTCCGCACCAACATCAGATGCGATAGCAATGTGCCTGAAAGGGGAGGTGTCCAACTCCCGATACTCTCCACGAATACGTGTCAGAGCAGCATAGGTAGCATCTGGACAGCCATATCGATGGTCACACCAACACCATGTGCGGTGTGCAGCACAGTAGTGGAGTCATACTCCCGCGAGTAGAGGTGGACGATGGCACGGTACTGCTCCCGGTTAAAGTCCTGGTACTCCTCGTAGACGGTGTACTCAGGGTGCCAGCGATAACCCAGATAGGTCATCATCTCAGCTAGCACAGCCGGTGATCCCGAGGCACCAATGGCCGTCGTGTGGCGCACGACCTGCCTCGTGGGTTCCATCTGAAAGCAAAGACGTTTCAAAGGAGTCAAATGTCAGTGTGTGAATTGTTCAAAATACTATCCTAAGAAACAACTATGGCTTATCCAACTTTGGGGTGAATGCGGTCACGGGATCCTAGTGTTAGAGTTAGTAAATTCGTTTAACCCGAGTAGAAGAAAGTTCAGAGTCCCAGAGTAAAGGTCGAGGAGTAAAAGATCCTAGTACCACCCAATGGCGACGTGGGCCCGTAAGACACACAGCCATGTTAGTAAAAGTTTTTGTAATGTCTAGACTCGACTTCGGCCAAGGAGTGTGGAAAGGGGGATTCCTACAGGCAGTCGGCTCTGATACCAACTTGTGACGCCCCCGATTTGACCGTACACTAATCATGCACGCAAATGTGTACGATCAAGATCAGGGACTCATGGGAAGATATCACAACACAACTCTACAACATAAATAAGTCATACAAGCATCATAATACAAGCCAGGGGCCGCGAGGGCTCGAATACAAGTGCTCGATCACAGACGAGTCAGCGGAAGCAACAATATCTGAGTACAGACATAAGTTAAACAAGTTTGCCTTAAGAAGGCTAGCACAAACTGGGATTCAGATCGAACGAGGCGCAGGCCTCCTGCCTGGGATCCTCCTAACTACTCCTGGTCGTCGTCAGCGGCCTGCACGTAGTAGTAGGCACCTCCAGTGTCGTAGGTGTCATCGTCGACGGTGGCGTCTGGCTCCTGGACTCCAACATCTGGTTGCGACAACCAGATAGAAAGGAAAGGGGGAAAAGAGGGAGAGAGGCAACCCTGAGTACTCATCCAAAGTACTCGCAAGCAAGGAGCTACACTACATATGCATGGGTATATGTGTAAAGGGGCATATCAGTGGACTGAACTGCAGAATGCCAGAATAAAAGGGGGATAGCTAGTCCTGTCAAAGACTACGCTTCTGGTCATCTCCCTCTTGCAGCATGTAGAAGAGAGTAGATTGAAGTCCTCCAAGTAGCATCGCATAGCATAATCCTACCCGGCGATCCCCTCCTCGTCGCCCTGTTAGAGAGCGATCACCGGGTTGTATCTGGCACTTGGAAGGGTGTATTTTATTCAGTATCCAGTTCTAGTTGTCATAAGGTCAAGGTACAACTCTGGGTCGTCCTTTTACCGAGGGACACGGCTATTCGAATAGATAAACTTCCCTGCAGGGGTGCACCACATAACCCAACACGCTCGATCCCATTTGGCTGGACACACTTTTCTGGGTCATGTCCGGCCTCGTAAGATCAACACGTCGCAGCCCCACCTAGGCTCAACAGAGAGGTCAGCACGCCGGTCTAAACCTATGCGCGCAGGGGTCTGGGCCCATCACCCTATGCACACCTGCACGTTGCGTACGCGGCCGGAAGTAGACCTAGCCCCCTTAATACAAGCGCGAGCTTACGGTCCAATGCGGCGCGCGCCACTCAGTTGCTGACGTCAAAAGAGCTTCGGCTGATACCACGACGTCGGGATACCCATAACTACTCCCACGTAGATGGTTAGTGCGTATAGACCAAATGGCCAGACTCAGATCAAATACCAAGATCTCGTTAAGCGTGTTAAGTAACCGCGAACGCCGACCAGGGCCAGGCCCACCTCTCACCTAGGCGGCCTCAACCTGCCCTGTCGCTCCGCCACAAAGATCCACTCGCGGGTACTCCTACGAGCCGACCCGACTTTAGTCATCACATGTGTCATGTATATAGTATATAAGTATATACCCATGATCACCGCCCAGGTGATCACGGCCCGATAGTATAGCACAGCAGACGGACAAGAATGTAGGACCACTGATGGAAAACTAGCATCCCATACTAAGCATGTAGGATTGCAGGTAAAGGTAACAACAGTAGTAGCAAGGATAGGCTATGCATCAGGATAGGATATCGGAAAGCAGTAACATGCTACACTACTCTAATGCAAACAGTATAGAGAAGAATAGGCGATATCTGGTGATCAAGGGGGGGGGCTTGCCTGGTTGCTCTGGCAAGTAGGAGGGGTCGTCAACTCCGTAGTCGAACTGGGCAGCAGCAGTGTCGGTCTCGTAGTCTACCGGAGAGAAGAGGGGGAAGAAATAGTAAATACAATGCAAACATAAGCATGACGATGCGTGACATGACAATGAGCAGTGCGAGGTGTGTCCTAACGCGACAGTAGGTGGTACCGGCGAAGGGGGGGAACATCCGGGAAAATAGTCCCGCTGTTTCGCGTTTCGGACAGACGGACCGGAGGGGGAAAGTTGCGATTTCGATAGGTTAGGGAGGTGTGGTGGACGAACGGACTGCGTTTCCGGATTCGTCTCGTCGTTCTGAGCAACTTTCATATAGAAAACATTTTCATCCGAGTTACGGTTTAAAAGATATGAATTTTCAAAGATTATTTTAATTTCTGGAATTATTTGAATTTAGCAAAAATGAATTATGACGTCAGCATGAGGTAATGCTGACGTCAGCAGGTCAACAGGTCGGCTGACCAGTCAAACCAGACAGGTGGGTCCTACCTGTCATAGACAGTGGACTAACAGAAGATTAAATTAACTAAAATTAGATTAATTAACTACTGGACCCCACCTGTCATTGTCTAATTATCTAAACTAATTAGTTTTAATTATTAAAATGTTTTAATTATCGGATTAAGTGGTGGGGCCCGCACGTCAGTGGCTGGGGCCTGCCCAGTCAGCCCAGTTGACCAGGTCAACTGGTCAACAGGTCAACAGGGGGCCAGAGGGCCCACTGGCAGTGACCCAGGGGGTGGCCCCAGGTGTGCCAGCTCAGCGCGGCCGGCGGCTCAACGCCGGCGACGCCAAACGCGGCGGCGCGGCTCGGATCTCGCCGGAAAACGCGTACAGGGCTCGGGGAGGAGCGGGGCTAGCCTCATTCGAACGAGCTCTCAGCGCCGCATCCAGTGGTGGCCGTAGCATCGCCGGACTTGGCCGGAATCGGCGCCGGTGAGCGGCGGAGGTGGCGGCGTGCACGGGTGCTCGACGAAAACGGAGCTACGGCGTGCTATTGAGCAAACGGAGAGGCTGGGGAGTAACTACGTGGTGCGGCGAGTCTAATGGGTACGGGCCCGTGACCAAACCGTCACCGGAGACGCGTCGGCGGCGAGCTCCGCGGCGACGCGTTCGGCCTCGTCGTGAGAGCTAGCTAAGGTTCGCGTGAGAGCAAACGGAGAAGGGTAGGAGGTAGAGGAGCTCACCGC
>NC_057802.1:612056797-612058660 GCF_018294505.1 Triticum aestivum | reverse complement strand
GAGGCCGAGAGGGTGAGCGGGGGCGAGTGGGAGAGGGGCCCGAGGAGGCGGGGGCGCTGGTGTCCTTATCCTCGACGCCGGCGAGAGGGGTCCGGCGGGGACGCGCCTGTTGCGACCCCGGTCGGGGGAACAGGGGGGGAAGGCGACCCGGGGAGGTGGGCCAGGCCGGCTGGGCCTGGGGTCGGCCCAGTGGGGGGGCCTTCTCCTTCTCCTTTTTTTCTTTGTTTGTTCTGTTTTCTTTTGTATTTTCTTTTTATTTATTTATTTTCTTTTCTGTTTTATTTCAATTTAATTTATTTAGGCATTTTATAAAAATATGTTTTCTTTAGTATAATTACCCTTGTAATATTTGGCACCCACCGAACATTTTTGTTTAAATTTTTGAAAACTTTTGTTATTGACATTAATTTGAATTTAAATTTTGAAACGGTTTCGAATCATCGCGAGATTAATTACAGTGACAGAGGTGACGTGGCATCATTAGCGTGGGATTACTGTAGCTTAATTATCCGGGCGTTACAATAATCCATAGAGACCATGTTGCCGGTAGCAGGAACTAACACAAGAGCAAGGCATAAGAGAACCCAAGTCCTCTCTATAGTAATGGCATCATCGTCCGCTGCTTCCTTGATTACAGAAATTGATTTCTTAATTGAAGCCCTTGTGCCTATTCGATAAATGTCGCGCAGCTCACAACGTTCATTCCTCTTCAGCAGCTCCACTGCTGTTGGTCCGGATGGGACATTAAATTTTTTGTGCACCATGTCTCTAGTGAATAATATAGTCTTCTTTTTATGGCTGACAAAAGGTACCACAAATAACACGTGTCAAAAATCCAGGACAAAAGCATTGCAACAAAGGACGCATAGAAAAAGAAAATGGACAAGTGAGGTGATTCAAAAGGATACCTGAACAGAGAACGCTCAGTGTCTATTTTCACAACTACCCAGTCAATCAGCTCAAGGGGTACGGAAAATGGACTGATCTTCATCAACGACCCAAAACTGGACTTCTCTAACAATGCCCTCTTTTTAACATTCAGCTCATTGTCTGCAACCTCACGCAAACGGGAAGCTGAAAAGCGCGTTGAAAAAGATCCATCAGATGATTCTTCCTCATCCATTGTTGGATCGCTGCAAAGAAACAAAAAGGGAAACCACACTCTCTTGTGAGAAAAAAAGTAAAAACTCTAGCCATTAACAACACTAACACAGGGGAGCAATTATAACACTAGGAAACTCCAGTAAAAACATTAAAATCTGAAAAATATGATTACTCACTGCATAAAATGCATTTGGCCGTTCATTTTGGTCACATCAGTTGCAATTTAACACCTTCAATATCTATCTGAACCTAAAAGCCTATGATCGATGGACAGCAAAAACTAAAAAATTAACTACAAGATGCAAGGATGGGTGACAATAATGAACAAGCCACTAATCTGAATCAAGGGTGTATAATGAACAAGCCACTAATGTGAATCAAGGGTGTGACAACTGCTACACTGCAAAACTACTGCCCACTACTACAAGAGCAAATATGCAATGCAACACTACTGCCTGCTGAAGAAAAATCAACTACCTACTGCCAGAACTGAACAAATAGATCAACAATGCAACACTATTGTACTAAGTACTGAATCAAAATCTACTGTCGAAATCTGAATGAATAGCAAACACCACCATCACTACCAAAAAAGAACACCCACACCTCCCCTGCTCCAGATCCAACCTCGAAGCGACCACGGCGCCTAACTTGATGCCGGCAAGCCAAGCCCCTCTGCTACAAGAAAAAGCTCATAGATCGGGCGAGCCAAGCCCCTCCACCACACGAAGATCATCACAGATCGGGCGAGATGCACAC
>NC_057802.1:612054917-612056529 GCF_018294505.1 Triticum aestivum | reverse complement strand
TAAGGAACCTGTTCTGTAGATCGTCCTCGTCCATGGCATGAGCTGCCTTCTCCCGCGCCGCCGCTCGTCGTCCTCGCGCAGTCTTCGCCGCCCCGTGTGATGGACACCGCTACGACCGTCGCATGGATGTGTTAGGTGCGAGCTTGGGGGAGGAGGAAAGGATAAGCCAGAAGAAATTGTTGCAATGACCTTGGGGGAGCGGGTCCGACAGCCTGACTCGGTGCCCCTGCTCGCGTCGCGCGAGAGCCGTCAGATGTCGCGAGATCGAACGGTGCGCGAGGAGGTTTACGAGATGGATATTTCAGTCGGTTGAAATAGATACTTTTCCTATCATATATCCTTCAATGTTGTTCGCTGATAAGTGGGACCCATATGTCATATATGTGCATAGTGGCGTTTTAGGGACTTTTTATGAGATTTGTATTATTCATTTAAGGGGTTTTCTAGAAAACATCGACGCTCCTGCCTTGTCTACATATTGTTATATTATATCCAAGTCTCGGGAACATCACACACCATTGGTTGAACAAAAAGCAAAGAACTGCACCTACTGCCACCATATCGGCCCACCATGTGTCAGGAACAACACACACCTTTGGCCATGGTTTCTTTACATAGCCGCGTGGCTGTAGAGGCCAGGTGTTTGACAAAATGCCTTTGATGTCCATGGAACGTCCATCTACCGACCGTTTGCCCATACTATGTTTCTTTGACGACTGGGCCATACCCGTCATAATCACACTTAATATTAGTCAAGCGAGTCATCAATGCGTTTTTGCAAAAAGTTAAGTGCAATATTAGTAGATTTTAGCGAAAAGTTTGAAAGTTGTGGTTTTGTAACCAAGATTGCATACAATTCTGGTTGTTTTTTTACTATTTATTCAAACTCGGTACTCAAAACACTTCTTTTACAGTTTTATTACTACTACTCCCGCCGTAAGAGCATCTCCAATAGCCGCCCAACGCGCCGCGCGCTAAAAACTACTTTGTCGCACGCCCTTCGCTTGGTTTTGCGCGGCCGGCAGCGCTGGCTCCAGCAGCGCGCAAAAAATGCAGCGCGCGCGACTCGCCGGGGCATTGCATATATTGCATTTTGGACACAAAATGGATTTCAAACATTCAAAATGCAATGAACATGACATATAAATTTCACACAAACAAGTTGATGAATAAAAGTTCATGCCCACAAGTTCATCCAATCAAGTTCAAAATGCAAACCAAGTTCATGACACAAACGAAAGACACATCAAGCCTCGTCCTCGTCTTCGTCCTCATCTTCGGAAGACGATTCTTCCTCCTTCGAATATGATTCTTCCTCCTCCGAAGATGATTCTTCCTCCTCCGAAGATGATTCTTCCTCCTCCTCATCATCATTGTCGCGCACCGCATCACGTGAAGCTCAGACGGTGTTGGCAAGATCTTTAATGGCATCTTCATGGGAACGTGTGTGAGGCACACCGGAAGACATTCCGCCCATGGCGGCCGGAGGTGGACCCATGCCTCCCATTCCGCCCAATGGACCAACGCCCTGCAAGCTTCTTTCTCCTCGCCTTCGAGGTGCCGGAGCCGTCCGCCGCCTTGTTCTTCTTTGCGGATGTCTTGCCCTTCTTCG
>NC_057802.1:612037518-612054697 GCF_018294505.1 Triticum aestivum | reverse complement strand
TCATCAGCGGCCGCATGAAGAGGTCGCGCGCGAGGCCGATGCTCGGAGGAGCTCCGGCGGTGGCGAGGCCAACGCTCCCCGCGCTAGGGTTTCCGGCGGCGGTGGAGGGGTCGCGGCTGTAGGATGGGGTGAGCGGGGTGCCAGTGCGTGCGTCCATCGGGTCAAGTTCGCCGGCGCGCGCGGGGCGAAGGTGACGGGAAGGAGAGAGTGCCGCGCAAGCGCTCGTGTGTGCCGCACGCGGAAGCGGGCGCCCCAAATACACAGCGCGAGTTGGCGATTCGGACCGCGCACCCAACTCCATATGAGCACGCGCGGTTATTGCGCGCCCGCTGGAGCTTGTCTACAGGTTACGCGCGTGCTAAAATGGCAAAATTTGCGGCGCGGCGTTTGTTTAGCGCGGCTGTTGGAGATGCTCTAAGCAAATATAAGAGCGTTTAGATCACTAAACACGTATGGAGGGAGTATTTCTCACCGCCAAGTTTTCCCTAGACCTCAGCCGCCGTAAGTAACTGCACATTATTGCTGCAGAGATTCCGGTATTCTTGAAAATATACTTCTCGGTCTTAAAATTGTACTAAGTTTGTGACACTTATTTTAAAACAGATGAAGTATTATTTTACATAAGCGGTTATTTTTACAGTTGTCTGTAAGATGTGCAATACGGTGTGAGGTGGAGACGAGGATTGCTGAACGGTGGGTGGTGGTCTGAAGAAAAGACCGGAGTGGTCAGGAAGAGGTGTAGTAGTTCAGCAGACTAGGTCAGTGGATAATAAACGGGCTGCACACATGCGTCGATACATAGGTGCCACCCCACTTGGAGACCCGACATATGGCCATATCTTTTTCGGTTCTGTCCCAATCATTCTCCAGGATTCCAGACCAGCTAGTACCAAAAGTAGTGTACGCGTTTGCTTCGTACGCACACCGCTGTGTACCTGGATGAGTGAATGGTCTGCGGTAACCAACTGAAATTTCGTCGCCATCGTCGTTGCTTCAGTACGAGTCAAGCCGCCGGGTTAGGACAGAGATCACACTCAGCCTCAAGTCTGAATTTCAAATCCCAAATTAACAGCAGCCGCAGCACATATTCACTACAGTACAAAAATTACAGCAGCTGCGGCATCGCTTCGGCATGCAGCAAGCTAGAGCTAGAAGGTCCTTCTTCTTCTTCTTCTTCTTCTTCTTCTTCTTCTTCTTGTCCTGGAAAAGATTGGCGCAACAACCTGCTGAGGTGGGAATTTGCATGTGCTTACATTAGGTTGGCGATCACAGTCGAACGTTTCCGAGTTTGTTCCCTGTCGGATCCCAAAATGGTCATAAGAGTAACGAATTCGGTTTTTGCCCGGTTTTCCGTTGATTAACTGGGCAACTCTCTTCTGCTTAATTAATCGATGAGGCAAATCTTTTATCTCCGTTTCAAAAATAAAATAAAATAAGAGTAACGAATTCGGTACAAAGATCACAGTCCTCGGGGGTGTCTGGCAGTGGTGGAGGAAGTGCTTTCTGGCGGGGTTGGGTCGTTGGATGACTCTCTCAAGTCTCAAGGGTGCTTGTTAGGAACTCACTACTCTCTCTCAGATCCACAGGAGGGTAGATCCGATTACAACCTGGTGGAATTGGGGAGGATAGGAGGAAACTCACACGATACAACTGGATAAAGGGGACACACACACACACCACTCACGCCTGTCACTGCCACTGTCGCCTGATCCTAGTCAGGATGGCCCACCTGTCATTGGTCCTCCTTAAGTTTTTTTTTTGAGACAAATTGGTCCTTCTTAAGTATTGGTGGGTATTCGAACCTGTATGAAACCCACTGCAGGCCCGAGAATTTGGTGGGTACTCGAACAATATGGACATTTGGGTCCTTGTTGAGATGCCCCAGTTCTACCGCTATGTGAGTTTCTCAAACATAGTTAATTATTAACTAATTTATATTCTTCATTTCAAAATAGTTGACAGCTTATTTCCATTGACAGCTTATTTTGATTGTTCAAAGAATGTGCGGAAGATGGTAGACAGAACCTACTACACCGATGGCTCTAAGTTAACTTATAAGGAGAAAAATCATCTGGTCGGATTTTGTACTGATCTTGAGAATTACAATATCTACAATCAAACTCCTCAACATTATGGTCAATACGTGCCACTAGTGCACGTGTTGAACTACAGTAACTACCATGGAGATACCCTGGTAAGATTTTTTTACTATTACGACATCCGTGCATCTTTTGCATACTTCTAAAACTAGTACATCATTGCTAACTATGAAGTTATTACTATGTTTTTCGACAGAGAATCCCGACGGATTGTGTGCCTCAATTGATGTATGAGTATGGTAGCCTTCATGTTTTGAACATACAACCAGGTCATCCTACGAATCTCAACTGTCCATACCAGATTTCTAAAAGAAGTGGAGGCATGCTCATCAGAGAATGGAAAAAATATATGGACAGTTGTAAGGAGGTTCTTGGAAGCAAAAGAAAGCGCCGCGCAAGAATTGGAGACAGGATGATCTCCATTCTCCATAATGGAGAGTCAGGGTCTATATTGTTTTATGCTATTTTACCTTAAATAGGGTATTTAGGTCCTGCCTAATACTGATGATCATGTGCTAAGAACAATTAAGTAGGGTTGGTTCGATGACTATCAGGATGATGATCGTATGACTTGTTATTAATAACGAGTAGAAGTTGTATGATGATGATTAGTAGGACTTGTTATTATTATGATGCATGATGCGAGCGTGAAGAGTTATTATATATCTGTGGGTGAAATGAACATGAATTGGATTGAAGTGAAGGCAACATGCATGTGGTGCATGTCGAAAGTAGTAGAATCCAAACTTGATCAAGTTAGGATTAGTATTACTTTCGACATGCACCACATGTTGCCTCACTTCAATCTAAGTCATGTTTAGGCATAGCAGTAGCAGTAGCACAGAGATAAGAGAGGACACATCTCTCTATTAGCTACCTATACCAACCTAAATTAACCCCCAAAACCCCTAAACCACCTCCTTTGAAAAAAACCAGCCCCTGAAATGCTGACGCGTGGAAGCTTATTGGTCCCAGTTGGTGCCACCAACCGGGACCAAAGGCCCTCGTGCCTGGGCTCGCCGGAGCGGCCACGTGGAGGCCCATTTGTCCCGGTTAGTATAAGAACCGGGACTAAAGGCATAGGGCATTAGTAACGACCCTTTAGTCCCGGTTCCCAACCGGGACAGATGGGCCTTATGAACCGGGATAAATGGCCCTTTTTCTACTAGTGATATTAGAATAATGAAGTGCGATAAACCAACAGATCCACTTTTTCCCCGATCCCCGTGTCACCCTCCTCTAGCGACATGGGGTGGACCCCTACTATCTACCACCAGCCACCCCTCCTCTCCCCCTCCTCTACAGTGAAGACACAGGAGGGCCTACCGGTGAAGCTAGTGCACGTCCACGAAATGGTGGCAGCAGAGCATTCTGTGGTGTCTGTGGCGCGCGTCGTGGTGGCCACTACCGGCAGGTGGCGATGTGTCTACATTGCTCTAGAGTTGGTAGCCCGCGGCGGCAGGCACGTGGGCCCAATTTGGGACTTCGCGGGCCTGCCTCCGTAGATCAGACCTGCATATCAGTGGCGGGGTTGGTGGTGGGGGGTGCCACTACGGTTGCGTGACGCGGTTCCTTCCATCGGGCTATGTGGGCCCGATCTGGGCCTATTGGTGTGGGGCTAGGTTGTGGCACCGCCGGCCTGCTTCGACGATATGGCATAGTAGTGGTGTTGTTGCATGGTTGGGGTGGTTGGAGCGTGTTAGCGTTGGTGGGTTTGGATGCTTGGCACCTCGCACCGGCGGCTCTAGTTTTCCGTGGTTGTGCGCGAGGGGGCTTCGAGACAGGGTGAGCCTGTTCTAGGCACGCATGCGCTGTGGTGATGGCTGCGGGCATCCCGGTTGCAGCGGTGTGTTGGTGCTAGCGTCAGCACGGGCAGTCAATCATGGTGTTGTGGTGGTCGTGGCGTTCTTCTGATCCAATTGGTCATGGTTCCGACGTTGTTAAATACTAGCGGAGTTGCGACTCAGTCTCGCAGGTTTGATGTGGCTGGTCTCCCTCCCAATTGTTTGTAGAGGTGGTGAAGTGTTTGGCTCTGGGCGAAAGCTTGTTTCTTCGACGGGGGCCAATGCCGATGATGATGGCGCTTGTTGGAGTCATTATCCTCTTTGGTGACATTGTCGAAGAGTTCTTCCTCACCACTACGTCTGGGCTGATCGGCGTAGAGAGCGACGTTGGGGGATGCTGGAGTGGCTGAACCTTTCCATGGGTTTGGTGGAGGGTCCGTGAGCGGGTTTGGGCGAGACCTTATGTTCGCCCAGGGTCGATGCCGATGACGACGGCGTCTGTGGGTGTTGCTTTTCTTCTTGAAGGAGTTTTCGAAGCTCTTGCTTACAATCGCTCAGGGGAGATGTCATGCTAGTTGAAGGTGTACTGTATGGGTTGTCATTGATTGTTTTTCTTTTTCCTTTTTTTTTGTTGTGGTTTTCGGCCTAATTCCCCTTATAAGCCGGGCAACTTTATATTTATTTTTCTCTCTTAATGAAATCGGCAAAGGACTTGTCCTGCAATTAAAGAAATATATTAGAAATATCATAGCTTCAAATCCCGAAAATCACTAAAAGTGCCGCTGAAAATTTTAATACTATGTTGTATCTATTTCGAATAAGGTGTACTTCAGAGTTCAGACACAAGTGATGATGGGAGTACAGCAGTGGATAACGGACGGACGGAACTTAAAAAACAATCTTATATTATGAGACGAAGGGAGTACATATGTGCTCTTTTCTCATCCTCTTGTCAGCTACAGCTAGAGCGGTCTCGATGAGTACTAGTCAGAGTCTCTGTCCGTCGCCCCACATGCATACAGATCCATGTGGTCGTATAACACTCGATTCTGTCCGCAATCTTTATCCACGACTACAGACCGGCCAGTAGTAGAAGTATTAGTCTACACGTTCGCTACGTGTACACATGGCTGAATGCCTGGATGAATGGTCTGCGGCAACTAACTGAAATTTTGTCTGGGAAATGGAAGTTGTGTCGTCGTCGTCGTCGCTCCAGCACGAAACAAGAAGCTGGAAGGATCTATTTTGTATGGAAATATTTGCCCAAGTTAGGACAGAGATCGCAGTCAATCCCAAGTGTGAACTTCAGATCCCAAAATTTACAGCAGCAGCACATATTCAGGAGTACAAAATTACAGCAGCTGCGTTGTCGCTTCAGATGAGCTGGAAGTGGAAGGATCTTCTTCAGTTCTTCTTCTTCTTCTTCTTCTTCTTCTTCTTCTTCTTGTCCGGGAAAGGATAGGCGCAACAACCTGCTGAGGTGGGAATGTGCATGTGCTTAGATTAGGACAGAGACCACAGTCATCTCCCAGTTCGTTCCCTATCTGAATTATCCCAAAATGGTTGGTTGGGCAGGATGTGCTTACACCAGCCGGTTTATCTGCTTAAAAATGGGAGAAATGTCACAGTCGAACGATTCCGAGATCGTTCCTTGTGTGATCCCAAGATGGTCGTAAGAGTGACGACATTCGGTACAAGATCACATTTGTAAGGGTGTCTGGTGGCGGCCGTGGAGGAAGTGGTATGTGGCGGCGGGCCAACTAAATTATTTGGTCGTCGTTGTCCCGTTGGTTGACTTCATCTCAGGAATGTTCGTGCCGTGGTGGCGGTGGCGAGGTCTCGGTGTTCGATGTTCTTCAATGGTGTATGAGGTTTTGTAGCCTCACATAGTGCTCTGGTTCACTCCTTTAGGCCTTGTTCGGTTTGGCAGGGTTTGAAGAGGTTTGAAGGGGATTAAATCCCTTGCAAGTCAAAATTCTTCTCAAACCTCCCCAATCCCCTTCAATCCCTGTGGCAAGAGGATTAACCGAACATGGCCTTAGTGATGTTGGTCCGTGGGTGGCCAAGAGGTTCTTTCGGTGGAACATTGCCCTTGGGTACGGCCCAGAGCTCTCTTTGTCGCGGCAGGCCTAGGCATTGAGTTGAGATCCCCTTCGATATCGACTGCGATCGTCCTAGTTCTTCAAGCCGCAGAGTGATGGCACGGCAAGTTAGTGACTTTTTCTGTACTTCTTCCAGACGCCGGATTTCCTTGCGACTGATCCAACAACACTCGTTCATCTGCTCCTTTTGGGTGTGATCCAGTGGTGATGGGTGACAAGAACAAAGAGTTGGCTGCATGACAGGGCTGGTTCTCGGTTCTCTCTGTTTTGCTATTCCTTCTTCTGTGACAGGTGATGTATCTTGTAGCCGTTGTGTTGTATCTAGTACATGTTTTTTTCGATACTTATATTTTTGACAATGTTTTTTTTTCTGATACTTATCTTTCGAAAATGAAAAATGGTTCAGGCTCCATGGTAGCCATAAAAAAAGAACACAAGAACCCAGCGTGTTGGAAATAGGGCAACGATAGGCGCCGGCGGACCAGCCCAACTTTCGGCCGGTCCGCACGCGCACGTTGGATCAAAACGCCCTCTGTCGTTAGATTTCTTCGTCTGTTTGACCTGAACCTTTGACCTGAACGTACGCAAACAAAACAAAAACAGAAAAACCCCGCACAGTTCGCCGGACGAACGTGCCGCTCGCGCTCGTCGGCCACCGGCACCCGCCGGCGCTCGTCTTCGACTAGCCGTGCCGCCTGCACACGCCCAAAACCACGCTCCATGTTGGATCTATAACGCTATCAAGTCGTCAAGAGTGTACGTCGTACGTGCAAAGCTAGCGTGCAAGCAAGCAGGCAAGCAGCTTAATCGATCTATAGTAGCACATGCACGATGAGCTAGCTTCAACTGGATTCGCGTCGGGAAACTCTAGGTGGAAGCTCTAGGTGGAAGCTCTCGTAAACAGACTTGGGCTAGCTACAACAAAATCACGCGATGGTTGAAACTTTTTTGCACGCCGGTCGTAGCTTCTGGGCTAGTCGGTGGTAGCTTTTTTGTCGCCGGTTGCAGCTTCCGTGCTCGACGGTTGTAGCTTTTTCTCGTCACTGGTCGTAGCTTCCATGCTCGCTGGTCAGAGCTTTTTTCATGTCGGGTTGTAGCTATGAACTGCATGGTTGCAGCTTCACCATCGCTGGTTGTAGCATTGGTCTTCGCCAGTTGCAGCACCCGCCGACGCCGGTTGCAGCTTCCGTGGAAACGTGAGCCTTTATGAAGCTTTTTTTCATTGTCTGTCTTTGGTTGAAGCTTTTTTATCTACGGTTGAAGCTTTTTCTATCAATGGTTGCAACTTTTTCTGTTGCGCACTGTCCGGTTGAAGCTTTTTTAATCTATGGTCGCACCTTTTTTTGCTGCCTGATTGAAGCTTTTTCATATACGGTTGAACCTTTTTCTGCCAATGGTTGTAGCACTGGCCGGCTTCAACCATAGCCGGTTGATGTTTTTTCATGGACGGTTGTTGCTTTCTCACGTGCCGGTTTCAGATTTCCGGTTGCATAGATCTGGTTGCAGCACACACACAGCAAAAAGCAACGCCGATTTCAGCAAAAAATGCCACCTATTCCAGCAAAAGATCTGTCCAGTTGTAGCATCGGCAGGGGAACAGTTTGAGGTGCGTGAGAAAGGAGATGCTTGCGGCCTAACGAGAGACGAAAGAAGCAACGAGGCAATAGGAAGAAGGAAGCGAAAAAATAAAGATTTATGTAGCAGAAAAATAACGAGAGATGTAGCAAATTTTGTCAACGATTGTAGCAAAATACAACGACAGTTGCAACAAAAATTGTCCTCGTTGTCGTCCCAGGTTGCATCTCTGGCATTAATTTATGTAGCAAATTTTCTCATCGATTGTAGCAAAATCGAACGACAGTTGCAACAAAAAATGTTGTCCTCGCCGTCGCGTCCTAGCTCCACCATGAGGCGATGCAGCAAAAATTGTCACCGGTTCCAGCACGCCACGACGTTGGTCCAACACACAATCACCACAGTCGCAACACGCAGCACCCCCACCGGCCCTCGAGCTCGCAGCGCCATGATGATGTGGGCATGGCCATGGTCGCCATGGTCACAACATAGCCGACAAACGGATGCAGCTTCATCGGGTTGTGGTTGCAGCTCTTTCCCCAACCCACCTCGAAGCTTCAGCGGGCAGTTGGTGAAAGATAAAGCTTTGAAGACGACCTGGGTGCGCTCCTTGTTTTTTTTTTTTTTTGAGCAACTGGTGCGCTACTCGTGTGAAGAAGATACGAGGAAGGCTGAACGAGCGGCCGTACGTGCTGGGCCACGGGCACGTGATGAGCCAAGAAAGGGAAAACCAGCGATGCAAACGTGGATCGGGAAATGTTGAGCCGTGGATGACTACACGATCGAGCAGTGCGTGCGCGACTGGCCGAAGCTTCGGCCGGTCCGCCGGTACCCAACGTTTCCCTTGGAAATATCGTAGCTTCGAATCTCAGATTACACTGAAAACGGTGCTGAAAATCCGAATAAGTCTGAAGGCTTGGGACTGGTGTAATCAAGAAGAAAGAAGTGTAGTTCAGACAGCACACAGGTGATGGATAACGCACGGGCTGGAGACACACATACAGAGATACATACGTGCACTTTTCTCCTCCTCTCGTCAGCTGCAGCTACAGACGAGCATCACAGGTCCCGGTCTCTGTCAGACACCCCACTTGCAGGCCCATATGGCCACATCTTTCTCGATTTCGTCCCAATCTTTATCCACGACGCCAGACCAGCCGGTACACTAGTGGAGCCAGACCGCGATGCCGGAATCTATATCATTGAACGGATCACAGAATTTCAGCTTCCTGAAACGCATTTGGACTCTCATCTTGTGCTACTGAATGTGTGCTGCTGTAGCCGCAACCATCTTGGGAAGGAAAATTTGGTCAGGACAAAAGCAAACGCGTCGCTTCAGAGAGCAGCAAGGATCTTCTTCTTCTTGTCTGGGATGGTTTAGGCGCAACAACCTGCTGAGGTGGGAAAATGTATGTGCCTAAATTTGGACAGAGATCCCAGTCGGTTCTTTGCCTGAATTTTGGACCCAGAAATGGTAGGTTGGTCAGGACATGACAACATTCGGTACCAGATCACAGTCCTAATTTCCTTTGCTGGGTTTCAGATTGGGACTTTCTCCTTCCCTGCCCGAAATGGGAGCTGCAGCTAAGATGTACAGTTAGTTGTACATCAGATCACAGATTACATCACAGCCAGTTCCAAGTTAGTTCCCTCTCTGAACATCAGATCCCAAAATGGTTGATAAGAGCGACAACATTCGGTTCAACATCACAATGCTAATTTTCTTTCTAGTAATTGGGATTTTGTCTTGCCCTGTCATGCCCAAAATGTGCAGTTCCAGCAGCAGAGCGCATGCTTAAGTTAGGAAAGAGATCACAGCCAGTACCAATTTTGATATTCAGGTCCCAAAATGGCCGGACAGGACACATTCACAAGTACAAGATCACTGTTTCAGTGGAGAGATCGAACACGCTCTTTGCATTGATCTGGGGGGTACATATACAGTTGGATCAGAGGGCGTCTGGGCCACGATGGTGATCGTGGGAGGCCATGATCGAGGTGGAGGAACGTGTGTGCTTCAGGGGAAAACTGCACACACGCATGCTACACTAGTCTATACCGTAGACTACGTACAAAGCTCACACTCATACATACATGTAGGTTATCAATCACAATCCTAATTCCCTTGTTGGGCTTCATATTATGATCTTGCCACTGCCCAAAATGGGGGCAGCAGTTCAAGATTCGCAGTTCCAGCAGCAGTATTACATACATACACAAACAGAGCACACACTCTGTAACACTGTTCTTATTGCTAATCTTCTTATCCCGGGAACTTCACTTCAGCTCCCCTTGTTAATTAATCTTCTTCTTCTTCTTCTTAACAATTATGCCCAGCCGCAGCTGTGAACTGATTGACTGATCGAGACACACACAGGCCTATGCTAGACTGACGATGGATCTTGGACTGACTGACCGACTGATTACAGGTTACAATTACAACTTCTGTTGACTGACTGATGAGCAGGAGCAAACACACAAGCAGAGAGAAGCAGAGCATCTGTTGATGACTGAATCTGGACCGATCTTTATCTTCACCTACTGGTCGCCGTGGTGGTAGTGCGGGTAGGAGGAGACGCCGCCGCCGTGGCCGTGTCCGCCATACCCGTTGTAGACGGCGTGGCCGCTGTGCTGCTGCTGGTAGTAGCCGCCGTGGCCGGCGGCGACCCCGCCCATGGGCGCGGGGTGGTGGTGGTACATGGCGGGGGCCATGGCGGCGGCGTGGGGCACCTGGGGCTCGCGCAGGCTGGGCGGCACGGGCGTGGAGGCGAAGATGTGGTCGGAGGCGGAGGGCCCCTCGTTGGAGAGGCCCTGCATCCGCTTGACGTAGAGGCGGTACTTCTGGAGGTGGCTGGCGACGTTCTCGCGGGTGAGCCCCTCCACGTTCATCAGCTGCATGATGGTCTTGGGCACGGCGCTCTTGATGCCCAGGTGCGCCACCACCTCCACGAACCGCTTGTGCAGCTGCGGCGTCCACACCAGCCGCGCCCGCTTCGCCGCCGCCGACTTCTCCCCGGCCGACTCGGCAGAGTTGTTGTCCCGGTTGCCGCTGTCATCCCCAGCCGCCGCCCCCTTGCCGGGGAAGGAGGGGAAGGATGCGCCGTTGGCGCCGGTGCCGGCGTGGCCGTTGCCGGAGGAGGCGGAGCGGAGGCGGGACACGGTGGCGGAGGACGCGTGGTGCACGTCGAGGAGCGTGCGCCCCGGCTCCGGCGGGATGCGGAACGCCGCGGCGAGCCCCGGCGGCACCAGCGGCTGCGAGAGCGGGGTCAGCTCGTCGCACCCCGGCAGCCCCGTCTCCCACTCCGTCACCCGCCCGTCGTACCCGCCATATCCTCCCCCGCCTCCCCCGAAGTCAAAATCGTAGCCGCCGGCCTCCTCCCCCATGGCTTGGATTGGATTGGACGGATTGGATCCCCAACCCAATCAAGAAGCCAAAAAATTCAACCCAACCCAGCCGAACCTCTCAGCTCCAATCCAGCCCCGACGAATCACCCGATCAGCAGGCTTACCCTCGCCATCTCCGTATCATCTAGTTCTACCTGCCGGGCTAACTCCGGCGGCCGGCGGCGGTGGGTGGGTGGAGGGTGGAGGGGGGAGGGGGGAGCCTAGCCAAGCAGGGGAAGAAAGAAGATATTTTTGTGGGGCGAGATGAGGTGGGCGGGGGCGGGGGATAATTTAATGGCCGCAAAAGGGAATAAAGCGCAGATCGGGATGGCCACGTGGACCGGTCACCGCGATATTTTCGATACGCTTTTCCCATCGCGGTCGTCCTTTCCGCATGGCACGATCGTAATTTCCCGTGCGCTCCCCGGCCGACGTGGACCGGCGATGCCGCCTCGAGATCCGTGCGCTGCCCGATCGGACGCCCACGTCGCTTTCTCTCATGCGATTCCGTTGGTGGCCTGGACTGGCCCGGGGTCGCTCTCGGGCGGCCCATTTTTAGTTTTGTAGGGGGAGACTTTTGCTTAGCCTGCCCGGTCAAGCTCAGGCCAGCAATAAAAAGTGATTTCCCTTGTGCTTGCTTATTGGAATCCAAATTCCTTTCTTGCGCATGGATGGTGGATAGATTCTGCCTAGCTTGTCTGCAATAATGCCCAATATTCTTTGGGCCTTTCTTGGTATAAAGTTCCGACGATAGATATTTTTGTTAGGATATTTTGACTAGGATATTTAATTTGCGCATTAAGGATCATTTTTTTTGCATTATCAATATATATACGAAGTGTTTTCAGATGAATATTGTAAATGTTGTGGAACCAAAACTCATTTTATATGGAGTTAGAGACCGCGTGTTAATTGAGGAGGCGCGTGAGAAACAAATGTTTTTTTTACTTTGTTTTCATGGCGCGCTTTTCTTGTCTTAGGGATGGGTTTTGAGACCTTTCTAACCTTATTTGAAAATAAGTATGGACCAGTCCAACGATGATTACATATTTCTTTGGGATTTATATGTACAACCGGACCACAAGATTACAATTGATTCTATTCCGTTGTGTTGCCCCTCTCAGCACATTTTGGAGCACAACCTTTTGCCCGCTCAAACTTGCTAGCAAAAAATTTGATTGATAGAGTTTTCAGAGACTCAATCGTATCAAGGAGATACACCAGCAAGGAGTGGCTCTTGAAAAAAAGCAATTAGATGGGCCAGATAGAATGATCCTTTTATGTGAAATACTTCGGTTGCCAATTTTATGTCCAAATATTCACTCGTACCACGAAATGAGTAAGCTGGCAAACTTACTTCGTATACCCAAATTTCTAATTACCAGCTCATGGAATGACTCTGTTACAGTGAAAGTCTTTTCACTTTTCGTTCAAAAAAATCGTCCGGATCAAAATCCGTGTATATGAAGGATATATAGAATTTATTTTGTGTGGACTAGCTTTAAATCCCGAGGCTTTTTATGAGGTCCCATAGATATTTTCGTATGCGACCATGGACATGGAAAATGTTTGACTACATGGCTTGATTCATCTCTTTAGTTTTGAGATGTTTTTCTTTGGAATAAATTTTTGTTTACTAATTATAGGGCTTTGTCTTACATAACCCAACTTATAAGGCCATGTTGGATATTTTGGTGTTTCTGGATTAACATCGGAGAAATTGATTTTCACCACCGTCTTCACCCGTGGCACGTCTACTTTCACCACCGTCTTCCCGCACGCTTTCCTGGTGGTCTCGATGGTGATGTGAACCCCAGATATTTCTTCAAGATTCGTGTTCCGCCCGATCACGCGGTCACGTGTCACACTTTTTCTTATGTGATTCCGTGGTGGCCTGGTGTCCCTCTCGGCCAGCCCCTTCTTATTTTGGAGGGAATACTTTTGCTTGCCCTGTCAAGTTCAAACAAGCATCTATATATATCCCACAACTAGCAATAAAAGTGCTTTCTCCTTTGCTTATTGGAATCAAAATTCTTGCATATGGTGGATAGATTCTAGCATGTGTGCATTAATGTCCAATATACTTTAGGCCCCTTTTGAATAAAGTTGCCATGATATTTTTCCTAAGATATTTTCTCTCTGAATTTTAATTTTTCCATTGAGGGTCATTTTTTCCGTTATCACTACATATTAATATAATTTTTATAGAGCTAAAGAAATAATTTAAATCACGTATAAACTGAGGGGCACTGGAGAAACAAATGTATTTCACTTCGCTTTTATGTCCTACTTTTCTTGTCTTGCAGGGTGGGCTTTGAGACTTTTCTAAGCTTAATTTAATATAATGATAGATAGTTCATACTTATTCTGGACGGTCCAACAGTGATTTGGACTGCAAATATTTCTTTGAGATTTGTGTACAACCGGATCACACGAACACGCTGGCTTAGGGTTTCGACCTCCTTCTCAAAAAAGAAAAAGAAAAAAGAAAGATCCTACTCCTTTTTATATGATTATATTGTGTTGTCCCTCTTGGCCCATTTTGGGTTACAACATTTTGTCCGTTCAAACTCAATCTCTCAAATAAGTTGATTAACGGAGCTTTCACTAACTCAAAGTATCATCGGGAAACAACAGCAAAGAGTTGATCCTACAGAAGACATTAGTTGGGCTAGATAGAACAATCATTTATGCAAAATATTTGAATTATCATTGTATTTCCAATTATTGACTTGTAACATTTTTTTGAAAAGGAGGTCATCCCCCGGCCTCTGCATTCAAGAGATGCATGCGGCCACTTTATTAAAAACGACGAATCGAACAAAGTCTGGTCTGCAAAGTACAACTCACAAAAGGAGCAAAGAAATAAAGAGTACAAAGCTCAAAGCCGCATCCGGCTGGACGGAGATACACTAAGGACCTATCCTATGCAGTGACCGCCATCCAAACCGGTTGAAAAAAACCCGTGCTGCCATCTTCCATCGGTTGCACCCAGTAGCCAGCTGCTCCCTGGAGGCCGTAGGAGTGAGCAATGACCACATACGGATCCATGCCGTACCCCTGAATATAACCTGCAAGAAATTAAGCATAGGTCTTCTGCTAAAAATCATATCATTCCTGCAGTTCCATATAGCCCAAAGAAGTGCGCATATTCCAATCCGAATATTGGACGAGATATGAGTAGTCACCCCATTTAGCCACGTTCCAAACAATGTTTCAATGCTATTTGGAGGAATAATATTAAAGGCTACATGAACAGACCGCCAAAGTAACTTCGCGAGAGGGCAATTAAGAAATAGATGTTGTATTGTTTCATCATGAACACAAAAACAACAACGCGAGCTACCTACCCATCTCAGCTTTAATAAGTTATCTTTGGTAAGGATCACTTGTTTGTGAACAAACCACATAAAAATCTTAATTTGTAAGGGAACCTAACTCGCCAAATGTGAAGCGATCGTGGGATTGGGCCAAAGATCTAAGTACATCGACTTAACCGTGAACACTCCGTTACTCGTTAGCTTCCAGTTGAAAGAGTCTCCCTGATCTGATAGGTGAACTTCCATTAACCTCCTGACTAAGTGTAGCCAAGAGAGGTCCATCGTTCTGAAGGAAATATGCCCTAGAGGCAATAATAAAGTTGTTATTTATATTTCCTTATATCATGATAAATGTTTATTATTCATGCTCGAATTGTATTAACCGGAAATTTAGTACATATGTGAATACATAGACAAACAGAGTGTCCCTAGTATGCCTCTACTTGACTAGCTCGTTGATCAAAGATGGTTATGTTTCCTGACCATAGACATGTGTTGTCATTTAATGAACGGGATCACATCATTAGAGAATGATGTGATGGACAAGACCCATCCGTTAGCTTAGCATAATGATCGTTAAGTTTTCTTGCTATTGCTTTCTTCATGACTTATACATATTCCTCTGACTATGAGATTATGCAACTCCCGAATACCGGAGGAACACCTTGTGTGCTATCAAACGTCACAACATAACTGGGTGATTATAAAGATGATCTACAGGTGTCTCCGAAGGTGTTTGTTGGGTTGGCATAGTTCAAGATTAGGATTTGTCACTCTGTGTATCGGAGAGGTATCTCTGGGCCCTCTCGGTAATGCACATCACAATAAGCCTTGCAAGCAATGTGACTAATGAGCTAGTTGTGGGATGATGCATTACGGAGCGAGTAAAGAGACTTGCCGGTAATGAGATTGAACTAGGTATGAGGATACCGATGATCGAATCTCGGGCACGTAACATACCGATGACAAAGGGAATAACATATGTTGTTATGCAGTTTGACCGATAAAGATCTTCGTAGAATATGTAGGAGCCAATATGAGCATCCATGTTCCGCTATTGGTTATTGACCGGAGATGTGTCTCGGTCATGTCTACATAGTTCTCGAATCCGTAGGGTCCGCACGCTTAACGTTCGATGATGATTTGTATTATGAGTTATGTGATTTGATGACCGAAGTTTGTTCGGAGTATCGGATGAGATCACGGACATGACGAGGAGTCTCGAAATGGTCGAGAGGTAAAGAATCATATATTGGAAGGTTGCATTAGGACATCGGAATGGTTCTGAGTGATTCGGGCATTTTTCCGGAGTACCGGGAGGTTACCGGAACCCTCCGGGAAAAGATATGGGCCTTATGGGCCATAGGAGGGAGGCTAACCAGCCCACAAGGGGCTGGTGCGCCCCCCACAAGGGCGGAGGCCGAATTGGACTTGGGAAGGGGGCGCCACCCCCTTTCCTTCTCCTACTCCCTCTCCTTCCCCTTTTCCCCCTCCGGTAGAAGGAAAAAAGGTTGGGGCCGAATCCTACTAGGACTGGAGTCCTAGTAGGACTCCCCTCTCCCTGGCACGCCCCTTGTTGGCCGGCCTCCTCCTCGTCTCCTTTATATACGGGGGCAAGGGGGCACCCCAAAGGGACAATAGACAATTGTCTTAGCCGTGTGCGGTGCCCCCCTCCACAGTTACACACCTCGGTCATATCGTCGTAGTGCTTAGGCGAAGCCCTGCGCCGGTAACTTCATCATCACCGTCACCATGCCGTTGTGCTGATGAAACTCTCCCTCGGCCTCAGCTGGATCAAGAGTTCGAGGGACGTCACCGAGCTGAATGTGTGCAGATCACGCAGGTGCCGTGCGTTCTGTACTTGGATCGGTTGGATCGCAAAGACGTTTGACTACATCAACCGCGTTACTAAACGCTTCCGCTTTCGGTCTACGAGGGTACGTGGACACACTCTCCCCACTCGTTTCTATGCTTCTCCTAGATAGATTTTGCATGATCGTAGGAATTTTTTTGAAATACTACGTTCCCCTACTAGAGACCTCCTAAACTGCATATTCAAAGGTACCGTCTGCATCACCGTTGCTATGTAATCTTCCTTACGTTGAGCAATATGATACAGGGAAGGATATTGGAGAGCTAGCGGTGTGTCATCTAACCACGTATCCTCCCAAAACCTTGTTGTTGTTCCGTCCCAATAATAAGCTTCACCCTATGGAAGAAGGTTTCTTTCACTCTCACGAGTCCCTTCCAAAATGGTGAGTCATTAGGTCTTACAGTAACCTGGGCTAGAGTTTTGGAGTGCAAATATTTATTGCGTAGGATTTGTGCCCACCTTCCTTTGGAATGCTGCGATAATCTATAAAGCCATTTGCTCAACAAGCACTTATTTTTCACCTCGAGGTTCTCGATCCCAAGACCCCCCTGGTCTTTTGGTCGACAAATAATATCCCATCTTGTCTGGCGATATTTTTTCTTAATAGAAGGATCAATCCGCCAGTATGACTTTATAGAGGGCCAACCCCCCAAATTTCTTGCTCATGAAATGACTCTGTTGCAACAAAAGGTCTGTCCACTTTTCTAAGATATTTTCCTTGGGTCAAAATCCTTGTCTATGATCCCCGCAAAAAAAAATCCCTGTATACGAACAATATATTATTTTGTATACACTAGCTTTAAATCTAGAGGCTTTTTATGAGGTTCCATATTATTTTCGTGTGCGGCAATCGACATGGAAAATGTCTAACCGCATGGCTTGATTCATCTGTTCGCTTAGAGATGTTTTTTTTTTGGTTGCATGGAATGCATTTAAGTTTATGAATGATAGAGTTTCTTTTTTAAATGATACCCCCCCCCCCACACACACATATATAGGAGCATCTCCAGCCGCACCCCCAGCAGGCCCTCCCCAGACGTTT
>NC_057802.1:612033464-612037181 GCF_018294505.1 Triticum aestivum | reverse complement strand
CCCAGACGTTTTTGCCGCGCCGGCGCCGAAAAAACGGCCCAGTCGCGCCCCCAGAAACCCGTTTTTCGCCGGCTCGGGCCGAAACTGGTGTCGGCGGACCCAGGCCGAACCCAGCGCCCTGGGGGGCGCCTGGGGCGCCGGCGCAAGCAAAAAGGGCGAGTGGGTCCGCCCTGTCGGCGAGTCGAGCGCCTCTTCCCGCCGTTTCTTCCCGCTTTTCCCCCCACTTCCCTCCCATTCTCTCCATTCCTCCCGCCAATCTCCCTCCCGCTCGCCTCCCAGCCGGCCGGCCTCCATGCCACCGAAGAAGTACGTCGTCCCCCGGGCCGCGGCAACCTCGACCGCCTCCGTCGCCTAGCCGAAGCAGAGGAAGCCGAGGGCGCCTCCGTCGAAGCCACCGGCCATGTCAAACGCCGAGTGGAGGGTGGAAGTTCAGCGACGGGAGGCTGTCACCGCCGACCGGCGGAATAGGGCGATCGCCAAGAAGGCCCGTGACAACGCGGCGCGTGCGGCTGCGGCGGACCAAGCCGAGGCCGAGGCGACTCGTGCGGGGATGATGAATCCACCCGGCAACCACGCCCAACACGCGCCCTGGGGCCAGCAAGGCATTGGCTCTCCGACGCCGCAGCCATGGGGATGCACGTCCTCACCGGGCTACGCCGACGGGGACGCGCACGGTGGGTTCAACCCCAACATCACCTTCCCCCATGGACACCCGGCCCAGCGCACGCCCTCGCCTGCCTTCGCCGGCGTGTAGTACCCTCCATACAACTACTCGCCGCCCGCCTACGCGTCCTCCCCGACGCCCCCTTTCCGCCGTGGCACGCTGCCCTTTTCGCACCTCGGCGACAGCGACGAGACCGAGGCCGACATGGACGACATCATCACGACAGGCTCGACCGCGACCGCCACGTCTCCCGGGTTCGTCACCCCGGAAGACATGGTGGATCTCAGCGGCGGCATGGACGGCGAGCTCGGCTACGTCTATGGCGAGGAGGAGCAGGATGAGCAGGAGGAGGAGGAGGAGGACGAGGAGGAGGAGGAGGAGCCGGCGACTATTCCGGCGAGGAGGCGCAAGAAGAAGAAGCGGGCGGCCAGGTCTGGCGAGCCGCGCATCAAGTGGGCGTCCAAGGAGGAGGAATGCCTCGCCGAAGCATGGAAAGTCGTCTGCCTCGACCCGACCACCGGCACGAACCAGAGCATCGAGACGTACTGGGACCGCATCAAGGCCGAGTTCGACGAACGCAAGCTCGTCGACCCCTAAGTCCGGCGCACCCTCGACAAGGCCAAGGAGACCTACAAGCCGGACGCGCCTGCTCCGGACGCGTCAGAAGGGCGGCCGGACGGCAACAAAGGTGCCAAGAAGGGGAAACACACCGACGCGGCCACCGCTCAGGTGCAGGAGTCCATCCAGCATTGCCTCGCCGATGCACAGGCCCGGGCCATCCTGCGTGAAGAGAAGACCGAGGCGCGGTGGTCGGCGTTGATGTCGAGCAGCGCCGTCAAGCTCGACCTACTCCGGACCAACATCGCCGCGAAGAAGCGAAACACCGACCTGACTTTCCTGCTGGGCGGGGCGGACATGCTCCAGAGCAACGACGAGGCGATCAAGGCGTGGTACTTGGTGAAGCGTGGCCTCATCCTGAACCAGCTTCCCTCGACGACGCCCCCCACGCCCACGCCCACGCCGCCGCCGCCGCCAAGCCCGAGTGATGCCACCGAGAATCCCCGCAGCACAGAAGCCACGCCGACGCCACCAAGCACAGAGACCCCGCCAAGCCTGCGCACGCCGACTCCGCCGACGCCGGAGGCTGACCTCGCCGTCTGATGCGCACGCGCGTCCTTTCTCTTTTGTACGCCGAACTTTCCATTCGATCGCCGAACTGTGGCCGCATGATCGCCGGATTTGTGGCGTGTATTTTGTGAGCGGGAATGACTATGTTTGAATTTGCCGCGGGTTGGGGGGCGCGGCCTGGGGGCGTGGCTGGGAGCTAGGTCGCCCCCAGGGGCCGATCTAGCGCCGGTTCGCCCCCAGGCCGCTCTTTTTCGGCACCTGGGGGGCTGAACGGCTGGAGATGCTCTAAGGCGATGTAGGATATTTTAGTGTTTCTAGATTAACATTCAAGAATTTTTAATCCTGAAAACATTCTAACAAAACATAATGTTAAAGTATAAAAGTACTGGTGTCATGCACGGTCAAGGACAGAAACGGTCCAATTTGAGTTTTGGAACAATTAAGAGTATTTCTTTCTTTTGACAGTTTTTGTTTAAGTTCTGTCCCTTTCTTTTGCCCAATTATGGAATTCAGAGCGAACTCAATAAATGATAGCTGTTCTGGTGCACGTAGAAATTGACATTGGAACTGTAGCCTAAGTACAAATGCAACTAGAAAATGTACATCTCAATTTAAACTGTGATATCATCCGTCCAACTGTACAGAAAAATACAAACGCATATACTGGTAGCTGGGCTGGAATTGTGGATAAAGATTGCCATGAGATCGAGAGAGATCTAGAGGAGAGCAAGTGGGGTTGGCCGACTGTGACCGAGAGACGAGACCACTGTAGCTCTGGCAGGGGGACAACGAGAGGAGGAGAAAAGGGCACGCACGTGCGTCCAGAACATTGGTTATCCGCAGGCTCGCGTAATCCAATCTGTATCTCTATCTGTACTGGTCTGAAGAAATACACTTTTTTTTTGCGGATAGAATAATTTCATTACTTAGCCAGAGTCATTACATTCAGATTGACATAGAGCAAGAATCTCGTCCGGCGCGTAGCGCAGCCAGACAGCCGTTTTGGGGAGCACACGCCCCACGTGAGCCAGGGCATGGCTCGCCTTGTTTTGGTCCCTTCCGATGGCCATTATTCCATGTGATCTACTACTCAGGAGGTGCTTGATATCATTGACCATGGGAGCTAGCAAGGATCT
Source organism: Triticum aestivum (assembly GCF_018294505.1). Taxonomy (NCBI): domain Eukaryota; kingdom Viridiplantae; phylum Streptophyta; class Magnoliopsida; order Poales; family Poaceae; genus Triticum; species Triticum aestivum. Next base: position 612,034,253 of record NC_057802.1, on the reverse strand, counting down.
ATCTGGGACCTGAGCCGTGATCATCCGTGCAGCCACCATGCAGTCCATCTCCACCATTATATGTTCATTGCTTCTATCCATTGCTAGCAACACACCCTCCAGAATGGCCGCGATCTCCGCCTCTAGAGCACTTGTACATCTTTGGATGAAACGGCACGACGCAAAGATAATAGAGCCTATGTGGTCGCGAAGTATCATACCAGCGCCCCCTGTTTCATCCTCCTGCCGCCATGAGCCATCAACGTTTAATTTCACCCACCCAAGCGGCGGCTTCTTCCAACGCTCCAGCGATTTGCTCGGCCTCACCACAGGCGACTTGTGGCTCCCCTCCTGGCCTCTATAAGCAACCACAGTTTTCCCCTTTAAATCATCAGCATGCGGGTGCTGCTGTATGGCCACCAGTGAGTTGATGTAGCCACACAGGAACCTACAAGATGCCTCCACTGGTGGTGCCGGTTTGTTATGATAAACCTCGTTTCTGACATGCTAGTTCCGCCACAAGGTCATGATTATTGGTAGACGTACGTCCACAGAACAAACATCAAGCAGATGGATGATCCACTCAGGACTGGTGTTCATGATAGCTTCCACCTTGGGCATCCTCCATATGCGCGCCATCACAGTCCATAGCCACTGAGCTAAAGGGCATCTGCAAAGAGCGTGGAACGTGTCCTCGCATTCCATACCACATAGAGCACATGTATCAGAAATCTCGAGCTTTCTTTTCTTTTTATTTTGAAGAGTGGCCAATGAATTTGTCGCGACCCGCCATGCAAAAACTCGTACCTT
>NC_057802.1:612016277-612033235 GCF_018294505.1 Triticum aestivum | reverse complement strand
GGGGGCAGGGCACCCCCACACTGCCTTCCAGACGACACGCGTGCCGTCCGGTGCCCTGCTCGTGGCGCACGTAGTGGAGCGGGTACAGTCCTCCAGCGCGAGCTTGTACGCACTTCGAACACTGAAGACACCTCGTGTATCTGGCGCCCATGAGAGGACATCCCCCAGTCGCCGTGGGCTGGCCTTGATCGACAAGATGCACTGTACATCTGGGGCCAAGAAATGCTGCTGAAGGAGATCCGTCCGCCATCGACCATTGTCGTCAAGGAGCTCGGACACCCGCCTAAGCCGACAGGTGGCCCGAGGTGTGATCGGACGATAGGATGTGGGCCTCGGAATCCAAGGATCACGCCATATGCGGATTCGCTCGCCATTCCCCACCCGCCATATGAGTCCTTTTTTGAGGAGCTCAAGGCCGTGATGAATGGCATGCCACGTTGGAGAAGCATTGCCTGAAAAAACAGTATCCTCAAGGGATCCGTTAGGGTAATATTTTGCTTTTAATACCTAAGTGCATAGTGAGTCTGGATTGGTCAATAGACGCCATGCTTGTCTCGCAAGAAGGGCTTGATTAAATAGCCGAAAATCACGGAATCCCAGTCCACCCTTTCCTTTTGGCTCCAGGAGCTTGTCCCAGGCATGCCAATGGGTTTTCCTTTTCCCTTGCTTCGAGCCCCACCAGAAGTTCCGCACTAGCCGCGTGAGGTCATCACAAACAGAATATGGCAATTTAAACACCCCCATTATATAGGTTGGGATGGCCTGCAAGACAGATTTAATTAAGGTCTCCTTTCCTGCCTTTGTGAGGGTGTCCCCCCATGCCATGATCCTCTTGGTTAAGCTTGCTTGCAACATCTGAAATCTCCCCTTATGCATACGCCCATCAGGCGTCGGTAGGCCAAGATATTTACCTTCAAATTCAGAATTTTGCACTTGCAATACTTGTCTTACACCGGTCTGTATCATCAAAGGACAGTTATCACCAAATTGTATAGAGCATTTATGTGGGTTTATAAGTTGACCAGTGGCTCGGGCGTATCTCTGAATAACTTCCTTCACATAAGTCGCCTGGGCAACATTAGCCTTAAAAAACAACAAGGTATCATCTGCAAATAGCAAGTGTGATATACCAGGTGCTCTGCTACATATCTTAACAGATTGGATTGCCTGTGTCTCCACTCCCTGCTTCAGTAATGCGGATAAACCATCAGCCACAAATAGAAATAAGAAAGGGGACAATGGGTCACCTTGCCGAAGCCCACGCGACGGTGCAAACGAATCCAAGATGACTCCATTAAATTTGACGGAATATCTCACTGAGGTAACACATGACATTATCCATTGCACCCACTGATGAGAGAAGCCTAACTTGATCATCGCTTGCTCCAAGAAACCCCAATCCACCCTGTCATAAGCCTTAGAGAGATCCAATTTATATGCGCAAAAACTGTTCTCTGGATTTTTCTCATGCTGAAGGAAGTGAAGACACTCAAAAGCTAACACCGCATTATCCGTGATTAAACGTCCTAGGACAAAAGCACTTTGGTACGGTGAAATGATGTCATCAAGCAATGGCCGTAATCTATTCACCAAGCACTTAGCAATAATTTTGTAAATGACATTGTAGAGGCTTATAGGCCTGAAATCAATGAGACGAGCTGGGTTATCAATTTTTGGGATAAGAACAATTACTGTTTCATTTACCCCTTCTGGCATGCGGCCCGTTCTGAAAACTCCCTGACGCCCTTGATAATTTCATCTTTCATTACTGCCCAGTTTTTCTGAAAAAACCTTGCAGGAAATCCATCCTTCCCAGGAGCTTTCAACGGACCCATTTGGAATAAGCTATCAGAGATTTCTTTCTCACTAAAATCAGCACACAAACGAGGGTTCATCTCAGGTGTAACTTTTCCTTCAAAAAGTGATAGCAAAGGCCATTGGTCAAGAGTGTTGTCACGGGTGAAAAGGTTTTGAAAGTAAGAATTGACCATACCCCCCATAACTGCATGGTCTCCATGACTACAGCCTGCCTCGTCGATCAAACGTTTAACCCTGTTCTTTCTTGCTCGCCACACTGCACGGCTCTGAAAAAAATTTGTGTTTCTGTCTCCCTCTCTGAGCCAATCAACTCTGCTGCGTTGCATCCAGAACATTTCTTCCCGGTACAAGAGCTCTTGCATTGGTCCTCGACCATCCGGATTTCATTCCTGTCAGCGTTCATATTCATCAATTCTTCCAGCCGGCTTCTAGACTTCTCAAGCTCCTGTGTGATGTTACCAAACTTTTTCTTGCTCCATGCATGTAGCTCTACCATCAGTTTCGTCAGACCAGCCTGGACATCACCCAAACTGAACTTTTGGCCAGCTTCTTCCCACACAGCAGCAACCTTCTCAGGTAAAGATGCATCACGCTCCCAGAAGGCCTCATACCGACGCAAGCTACAGCGGGTATTAGCAGTAGTATCCTCCTTTATACACTCCAGCACGAGGGCCACATGGTCCGAGCATGGCGAAACATTGTGAACCACCCGAGCTTCCGAGAAAATATCCCGCCACCTGTTGTCCGCCACAGCCCTGTCGAGCCTCACCCGCACATTCCTTCTTCCACGCTGCTTGTTATCATAAGTAAACGGTAAGCCCGAAAAACCGAGATCAACAAGCGCACATACCTCTAAAGTATCCCGGAAAGCCAACATCTGGCTATCGCTGCGTGGTGTTGTAGAAAAATGCTCAAATGACCACATAGCTTCGTTGAAGTCACCCATGACACACCACGGTAGATCAGAGGATTGTTTGAGGTCTCTCATAATTGTCCACATACGGTGTCTGTTCTCAGTACGCGGCTCCCCGTAGACACACGTCAGCCGCCACAAAGGATCATGCTCAGAGAGTCGCACGTGCACATCAATGAATCTTTCATTAGCTGACTGAACTTCGACATGCAGACTATCACACCAAAAGAGGGCAAGGCCTCCACTCAAACCAACACTACTAACTCCAGAGAAGCCCCTTAAACCTAATCTCCCACACAAACGCTTGACTTTGTCTGAACTCTGCCTAGTCTCACATAGAAAAACAATTTTTGCTTTCGTAGATTTCACCATGCCAACTAAGTCACGAACTGTCGGTTTGTTGGCCGCCCCCCGACAGTTCCAACTTATACAATTCATTGCTCCTGACGGGGCGGCTCTTGCGGCCCCGTCAGTTCACCGGCGGCCCCTTAGCCGGTTGCCTCCATAGTGTTTGGATCCTCCTCTTTCAGCGTCGCTGAGTTCGCCCTGTTACACATGCATCATTGGGCTTCTGCTTCTTGGGTGTCCCCTCCACCCTCTTGTCATCCTCGTAGCAACCCATTCCCATAGCTTTCCTTCGGGCCATCATCCTTCAGCCATCTTATTATTTACCGTGTCTATTTCACATTGGAGTGAAAACAAATTGACCTTCAATAAAAAAAAATCCAACCTAAATACTTGGCAGCTATATGTATGATTCCCAATTGACATTTGAGTATAGCAACTAGACGACCACACACTGACAAACCAATTATAACAAATATAAATCGTAACTTCAGCACCTCAGACCTGTAAAAACTAAAGACAACAATAGTAATTCGATTATTGGATAACAAAAGTGAATAATAAGAAATGCATAAGTCTAGGAAATAAATGAAGAAAGAAGTGCCATAGACATAACCAGGAATAAGCCAGAGACAAAAACAATTAAATACTTACTTCCTCCGTCCCAAAATTCTTGTCTTAGATTTATCAAGATACCTCCGTCCCAAAATTTTTGTCTTAATTTGGCTAGATACGGAAAGCTCTACGGCAAGAAATAGTAAAATTATTAATGAAAAGTAAATAGACTCTCGAGTTTGTTTGTGCTTTTTTTATATAAAATGAATCCCATTTCTTATGCTGCCGCGCTGTGCTTCGCCTTCTTTGATCACACAAATGAAATTATTAATGAAATTTTAGCTACAAACATGCAACTATATATTCATGAAACCGAATTAGCATTTGACTAGAAACAAATTCAACATCACACAAATTTCAAACCAATTAATTATGGGAGATCAAGAATGACTCATCGTAAAGGTTCAGGCTGCCATGCAGATAATTACAATAGAACATCTTATGTTGCCGCGCTGTACTTCACCTTCTTTGATGTGCTACCACGATCCTTGCCCTTCCTGATGCCTCTTTCCCTCGGTTGCCTTTTCCTGGTTGGAGCTGAATCGCAGTGAGGAGATGGTAGGGTATGCATGGAATCCCAAACCAAAGAACGGAAACACCATTAATAACTGACATTAAACGTGTGACCATGTTGAACAACAATGCTTACGGTTCATCAACCCCATAGTACGATAGGTTATCCGTCATACTTTTCAGAAGAAGCGAAAAAAGTGTATGTGTCCATAAGACTGGCTACCTATACCTGGTAAGGCGAGAAATGAAAATCGTGGGCCAATCAATCTCCAAGGGCATGGAATCCCAATGGTACAGGGAGCGCCTGCGGGGCCAATCCACTAGCTCCTCCATCATCCCGGTTTGGAGGTTGACTGTGTAAACATGTGATTGGATATCGCTGATGAATAATGTGCCGCACTTTTCTCTCCAGCCAAAACATAGTTCGGATATAGCCTAATCCCCCGTTCACGATGGAACTCTGCAGAGATGCAGTTTTTTGACCGGTACATAGGCTTAGTGGAAGCAACTAAAGATCAATAATCTCTCTCAAAAAATATATATTATGAATATCTATAGCCAGGCGCTTCAAACCCGTCTCGAATACCCAGGCGAACTGTCCGGTGACTAACTGGTCACAAAAATTCTACCCAGACGGACACTTCAAACAGGCCTCAGCCGCCCAGGCTGACCGGCATCTTTAATATCCAGCCCAAATATGAGAAGGATATGGGGGCGCCCGGACGCGCTCGAGCGCGTCTGCCATGTCAAACCCGGCCCACGGTAGCCCACCCGGCCCCACATATTTCTCCTCATCTGCTCGCCGGACCAAACCGAAGCAACTCCGCTCCACTCCCCTCCGCCACCCAAGCTCCTGTCCGGTGATCTCAGGTCTTCTCCGGCATGGAGGGCAGCGGATCTGACTTCACCCAGTCCGGATCCGTCGAGTGGGCGTGTCACACAAAGCTGTCAGACACAGAAGCACGTCAGCTTTCTACGCAGACCCCCGCGTCGCCTCCTTCTCTGGCGACTCGGGGGAGATCCAATCGCGTCGCCGCCGGACTCCCCCTCCCTCCTCCTCGTCTCGTCGCCGCCTGAGGCCCTGCAGGCGAAGCCCGGGCAGGTCTGGGGACGGCGGCGGCGGGGCGCTTCCCTGAGTTGGCCTCTCTCTCCCCCGGCCTGGATCTCATTGGCGGCAACCCACCGGATGCCTCGGCTGATCTGTGTGGCGGCTGGCCACGAGATGCCTTGGCCGGATCTGCGGGAGAGGGTGGTGGGGCTGCGGCGCTCACCGGCGGCGGGCGGCGGCATGGCGTCGATGCTGGGAGGCCCAGATGCATGGCGGTGGCTGGATGGCGTGCACAAGGCGACGACGCTCCGGTGATCTGGTGTGGCGCCTTCTTCGGCCGGTGCGGTCCCTGATCTGATCCATATCTCATCAGCCTGCCTCGGGACTTTCCGGCTTAGAAGGATCCAGTCCTCCGGCCATGGTGGTCCTGTGGTGAAGAAGGTGGACGTGGTGGAGCAGCTAGGCTCATTTTTCTGGAGGAGATGGAGACTGCGGGGGAAAGCCAGACTTTGACTACGGTCGAAGCCAACGACGACGGCGCCTATGGCGTCGCTACCTTGATGAAGGCGTCGACATGTAATCTCCGGCTTCCCTCCCAGAACACTTGAGGGGAAACCCTAGGTCCGGGTTTGCCCGGATCGGATGATGGCGGCACTTGGGGTCGTGTTCCCCGTTGGGGGTATCATCTTGGAGTTGGGCCTAGTTAGCGAGACTAGTGGCTGGTGGCGGTTTGCCGGTTGCTTTTGTGCCGTCAAGCAGGGATGATCCGTTACTGCAGTGTGGCCTTGCGAACGTGGTGCACAGTGGTAGTCCAGGGATGTGATAGCGGTACAGATAGCCAAGTCATCTTCGATGATATTGACGGCTTGTTGCAGCCAAGGTGGTGCAATGTAGGCTCGTGGTGTATAGTCTGGGGCCCATGGTCATGCTAAGATTTACCATTGACAAGCACTTGCATCGGAAGCATGGGATCGCCGGAGCGTCTCAATGAGATTTTGGCGGTACCATCTCTTCTTGCTATTTGAGCTGCGACCGATGTCACTTGAACATCGACGGAGGTTCTGGTTCCGCAGACGGTCTTTGGCAAGCCGCTTTCATAGTGCGTGCGCGTTTAGTCTGCGTGGCTGTGTCCACGTTCGGATCACGTGCGCTTGCACCATCTTCTTTTGGATCAACACCTGCTCGGCGTGGATTATCATTGCTTTTTTTCACTTTCTTTTTGTTTCCTATCCGCCTTGGCATAGCTTCGGTCGTATGACTTTGCTAGTTGTCGGTGTGATTTTTGTGTGTGCGCGTTTGTGTTGGCTGTGTGCATCTTAGCTATGCAGAGGCCGGGTGTGTGCTCTTTGTGTTTGTATCCCCTTGATGCTCCATATTGAGCTAATAAAATCCACCCTTTGTCGAAAATCCCCTGCGGATTGGAGAAGGCAATGGTCGTCCGCATTGCACTCCGCCGCTGTCGGGAGGACAACATCCGGCCGGCGCGGCTCCATAGCATCGGTGCATCGGGCGCTCGGATCCTCTAAGGCTGGGTCATCACGGTCCCAAGAGCCTTCAAATCTCACATTCCCCATCACCGGTCCGGTGGAGTATGAGTCCCACCGAGAGCAGTTTGACCGCTGTGGGAAGGAGAGGATAAGGGCGGCGGAGGCCCTCCTCGTTGCCAACATGACGACGGCGGAGGCGGCTAATGCGGCGGCGCGGACGGCCGCAGAGGAGGAAGCCATCCGCGCCCGCACCGTAAAGTAGTGGCAGTGGAGAAACACACGTGTCCTCGCCCAAGAGCAGAATCGAGCGTTCCGTACCAAGCTCGAACTGCCACCCAAGTAGGAGAAGGAGTACAACGACGGGTTGGATAGCTCCGGCGACAAGCAAATCTGGCTTGATCCCTACTACATCTTCGACCGGTATTTTCACGAGAAGGATGTCAAGGGCGCTGGGAAGGGCAAGGGCATCCAAACATGCCAAATTTTGGTAGTCCGATGGCATATTAGTGGTGTAGTAGCCCGACGATGTGTGTAATGCGTTATTTACATAGTTGCATGAGTTTGTATGGATTTAAGGTATGCTAATTGAGGTGTTCGGATGTGAGAAGGGTAATTTGAGACTTGACCAGTCAGTGTCTGCGGACGCGTCGGAGCGCGTCCACGGACGTTTGAGGGTCGGATTTGCCAAATCCAGCTGTAGATGCTCTAAAGATCAATAACACTCTCCGTTGGTCATTCGGTCACGTGGAACACTTTGACATGGCAATTTTCGCTTGTGATATTATCCCAACTTGAGGCCACTCGTCTGTAATTTTCACCAAAATTCTTTGAAGATGTTCTACGTACTCAAAAGATATTTACTTTTCCCTCGCAAAAAAATAATAATTTTGTACTTGGTGCAAAACACTCATAGGAAAAGAAAGGGAAGGTCTAATTTTGCTCTCTAACTGTTAAAGGTGCAAGTTTGGTCTTTCAGTTCTACACCTGACATTATTTGTCTCTCAACTATCAGGAACTGTCTAGGTTTGGTCTTCATACCATCGGAAGTAGTTTCAGGGATGACACGACTGCGCATTCATTGCAACCGAGAATAAGCAACTTACCCTCAAAAGAAGAAAAAAAGCAACTTCCTTTTCTTGTGTGTGAAGGCCAACAGGCATGCAAGGCATTTGAACCATCACCATCGATGAATGGAGCATTACCTTGTGGTGACTATCATTAATTCTTCCACTTGTAACATAGGACGTAAGGCGGTGGCGCACCCTATATAAGATACCCCTCACCACGCAGTTCGGGGACTCATTTTTCTTCCACCTCCCTCTCTCAAACTCCCTCACACACCTTGTAACCTCGTGTTCACACGCAGATAAAAGAAAGCATCTCCGGAGCATAAGACGTAGAGTTGTTATCTCAAGCATGAGAGGCCCGAACTCGTTAAATTTATTCGTGTCATCCGTTTGCATCTCGATAGATCACGCTCCTTTATCCTATCCCTCTTCTACTATCCACGACAGTGACTTTGTCAATTTCAAGATGCTATGTCGGCTCAGTCTCTCGGAGGTGCTCATAGGGGAGGATGTGCATTCATAAGGGCGAGTGTATGCTCGTGTATGTGAGCGACTTCGATTGTACTGTGTTAAGAAAAAAATTTGAAGCAAAAACAACTATACCTTGACAACAGTAATTCGGAGAGAGCAAAGATGACTCACATAATTCTCGGCTAATATGGAAATAATTTTAACAGAGATTCAAGTCAATTCCAAGAAAATATGAAGTGTAACCTCAGCACCTCAAAACTGTAAGAACTAAATACTGTAGTAATTTGATTTGACAGTATACCCTGCACGTTGCTGCATAAATCGGTTGCAGTATACTTCAATTAGATTTGACAGTATGTAATATAAATATTTAGATTAATAACACGCGAACCAAAAGTAAAAATACATATGACTTGTTATATTTGAATATGTATATTTGTAAAATATTTATTGAATATAAGTTGAATAATTGAATGAAAAATATGTTCCATGCATTGTTGCATGTTGAGATGGACCTTATCCCTTTGGTAATTATATGATGATGTGGCATTCTTACATGTTTGAGATAAATAAGTTAGTGAGGATGCCTCTCTTAAGTATGTCGAATTGAATACGAAGCGACTGCTGGAAAATTCGAATCAAATCAAAGTGAATTAAAACCAGTCTAATGAAAGATTGCAAACCTAAATATCTAACCTGAAAATTGGAGTAAAAACACTGCTACCTTAGAACAATATGTTCATAACATGGTAATTTCGCCATCATTGGTTATTTATGGCGCCCGCCAAGATTTAAGGAAAACATGGCAGTAGCACCGTAAAAAAGAGACTAAAGCTTCTAGTGATTTTGTTTTGATGAATCGATTTCCTTATGCCATTGAGCCCTGCTTCGCCTCCTTCGATATGTCGCTGTGACCCTTTCCCTTCTTGGTTCCTATTTGCTCGCGTCGCCTCTTCCACATTGGAGCCGTCACACGGCTAGAAGATGAGAGGGAGTGCTTTGAGTTCCAAACCAATACGGAATGCATGATTAACTTAATAATACGACATTATAAAGTACACAAATAAGTTGGGAAACAAAATTGGCGGTTCACCGATCTGTAACATGATAATTTATCTACCATACTTCACAAGAGAAACTAAAAAGGTGAAAATATATATCTACCTCGTAAGCCGATTAACAAAGATCGACGACCAATCAATGTCCAAGAGCGAGACAGCACTTGGGGAGATGCCACCCATGCGATACAAATCCACCACCTCCTCACTTGTCCAGACGCGTAACCCTCTACCTCGAGTCTTCTCAGGTAGTTTTAGCTGGATCTTCCCCGTGCATAACCATTCTGAAGTAACACGTCTACTTATATTTTGTTGGTTCTCTTGTTGCTCCCAAATTTCTAGTTTGGAATCTGCCTTTCGCATCCATAGTACTGCTAGTGTCCCATCAATACCTAGAGTAAGGCATGGACTGACAGATTGGAGGTCCATTTTGAAGGGGAGCTTGGTTCTGCAGATGTGGTGATTCCAAACGTTAAGATTCATGACGCAAAATCCTGGCCGTCCAGCACAACTAATTACCCAGCGTACCATGCCACGACACACAGTGGCGTCACTAAACAACCGGTAGCGGTACGGATGCGGAGTCTTGTCGAAGCAGTTGTCACGCACGCTCCAGCTTGCTTTGTCGGACGAGAAAACATGGAGACTGTACTTGCCATCTTTGTACCCTGTGCGGATGACCACCATTTTGAAGAAAGATGAAGGGTTGCTCGATCGGTAGAGATGGCTCGTTAATGGGGCAACGATCTGTACTGGTTAGAATGGCATAGCCACTACAACTGTCGGGGGTCGACGTCAGGCGGAACCTCACAGGAGGGAGCAGGTCGCACGTGCCGACGAGCAGGTTGCATACCGCCAATTGAAAGAAGGTTTTGTCCGGATAACCTGGCATGTCCTGCACTTCGACTTCGAGGCGCACAAGAACGAGGCCATGGCGCGAGACAAGAGGCTTTGCATAGTCGAAGAAGCCGGCACGGGGAGGGGTCACGAAGGAGCTCAGGGCGCGGGGCCTAAGACCCAGAGGCGATGGCGATGCTGGGACGAAGTATGGCTCCGGGCCCCGAAAAGGCCCTGCATCCCCTTCCCCATGGCGATTTCCCTTGGTGAAGAAGCCGACGAAGGAGCAGGATGAATCGCCGGCGTCCTCTGGCCAGCAGCGCCGGAGAAAGCATGGATCGGTGACGAGGCGGCGCCACTGTTTGCACGTCATGGCACAGCGGAAGAGGGCAGCCCCGTTCCTCACGCGGACAAGGATCTCGGCGAGGAGGTCGTCCGGGAGCGAGACTTCCATGGCCGCCGGCACTACTTCCATGATTGGATCGGGGCCGATTAATTAGGTTTGGTGCGCACGTACATAGACAAAATTCTGTAACATATATGCCCATGTTTTTTCGTTTTTTAGGAGGTTGTCGACTCGGCCTCCAATCTAATGTACGTACGCAGGAGTACATGTTTTCCTAAATCAATCGATATTAAATCTCCATTTATATATAAGGCCCGATGTTCCAACAGTTCGATCGCGTTGTTCACCATATCCACATAATCACACGTTACCTCTATCGCATCGGCATATCGCGCCCACTGCTGTGTCTCCGGTCCGGTTCGTGTCCTCGACACACTTCTATGGACATGGGACAAAGTCTATTTTAAACCTTGAACTCGTAGAGGTTCCGCGAAATGAACCCTCAAGTCGAAATCCCGGTCGATCGCATCCTAAACTATGCAATCCCGGTTCAAATCAAACCTTCGAATCATTTCCCAAACAAGGATTGTCCATGTTGCGAAGGATGGCCGGGATTAGTGGCATTTTGCAAAGGGCACACACCTGCTCCCCGTTGGGCCGGCCCGCTTTAGTTTTTTTTCGTTAAAAAACCAAAATTCGCAAAGGGCGCAACACCCTCCTGGGCCGGCCCGCTTTAGTTTTTTTTCGTTAAAAAACCAAAATTCGCAAAGGGCGCAACACCCTCCTGGCCCGGCCCGCTTTAGCTTTTTCGTTTAAAAACAAAAAACAAGCGCACAGCACGGCTCGAACACGAGACCCCTTGACAATTCTCAAAAAAAAAACGAGACCCCTTGATATTGATTGACCGAACAAACCAACAGGACAATACCTACATTACGTTTAGTTTCTCCCTTTTTTATTCTTTTCATCTTTCCTTTCGTCTTTTTCTTAAATTCGTGATTCTTTTTGGAAATCGACGAACTTAATGTTTAGTGTGTATTTATACAATAATGTCCAGTGTTTATTTAAAAAAATATCGCATAATATAAAAAGTGCAATATATATTAAAAAACATCATTGTATATTTAAAAAGTCATCATATGATTATTCCGTAATGTTCAGTGTGTATTTTTTAAAAATATCACATAATATAAAAATTATGCAGTAATATTAAAAAATGTTCACCATATATAAAAGAACTTGTTTATATATTATACAATAATGTTAAGTTTGTATTTACAAAATATCTTACATAATGAAAAATTCAGTGTAAATTAAAAATGTGTCGACAATAGTGAAAAGACGTCACCGATTATTACAAAACCTATATAACAAAGAAATATGCAATAATTAAAAACCCGAAGAATACCAAACATCTGAAAAAGGATAAAAGAAATCCGAAAATAAAAACGCATACAAAAAACGTAACAGTCATCAAAGCTCCGGACGTGTCTATAGTTTTTTTTAAGGGAAAGCCTCTCGATCTTTATTTCTTAGCCAACAGTGTTACATCTGCTATTACAAAAGGCATAATGAAACTAGGTGGGTCTTCATCCCAAAAAAAATCAGTGTTTAAATCAAAGGCAGAGTAAACCAGTAATTAGCTCAAACAGATCGATTGGCATGATGATTTGTGCACGCGCTGCGAATTTCGCGGGACCCAGATTCGAATCCTGGGGGGCGGCGAACTTTTTATTTGTGGGAAGGAAGATCGAACGTGTCTAAATTATTGTATAAAACGATATAGGCCTGTATTACGAAACAAGCCGACGTGTGGTGTAGTGGTCTGCGCGCGCGCGCGCCATTTTGCCGCGACCCAGGTTCGATTCCCGGGCGAGGCGGGAAAATTACATGTAGGAAAATAATGTCAGAGTTCTTTTGCATGATTACATATAAAGCAAGGCGTTTTTTTTGAAAGAACACAGGCGAATCCCGGTTGACTGGTTCAAACGATGCCAGGGTTCGATTTAGACCGGAATTGCATAGTTCAGGGTGCGATCGACCGGGATTTCGACTTGAGGGTTCATTCTACCGAACCTCTACGAGTTCAAGGTTTAAAATGGACTTTTTCCATGGACATGTGTTTCCACAGATAATGCTAAAACTAGTTTCCGAACATATGAACCATGAATGAGGCCATGCAAACACAAAATAGCCAAATCATATTCCACACGACAAAGAAAAAAAAAACATCCAAAATTGGTGATCAATATACATTCTCGCATGCATGTCACAAAGAGGATTTTATTGCTGGATCTCATCATTATCCATTATTTGATACGTACAATGGTTTAGTGCAACTCTAGAAACAGACCTTGCAGTAACAATTCAGAGTGGCTAGGCCAACGAGCCTACATGCCGAGTTTATGGCGTGATCTCCGAAGGACTTCTGGCAGGCCAATATGCAAGATAGTTCAATGCATGTGGTGCCTGAAAAGGCAATTACCGCCCTACATTTGTCTGTAGACAAAAATATACATAATTAAAAAACTAAAAGAAATTCATGCAGCCCAACTGACAATATTAGTTTACTGTGTTCAAGAGGAGAAAGGAAACATGTATAGGGACAACGAGAGTGATTCCATACCAACATGAACGGAATTTCCTAGCTGCACAAGCACCATAAGGCAAAGAAGAATAGCTTTTCCCTCCATAAGATCAGGCTCAAACCTCTTATTCCCGTTTCTGTTTGGGCGTCGAGAATAATACACGATTGTATCTTTATATATACACTCGTCGCTAGAGAGCATTTACTCTTGGTTCACTTAAATAAGGTAAATTTTGGTTATATCTTTCAGATTGCCTGCATTTAATATTATTACTTATATATACTAACATAAAAAGGTCCAAAGGGCGAGATTCAACTAATCCCAGCCGTAAAACCATGTCTATCCAATGACCTTGATTGCTCCAACGGTGAGCACTCAACATGTTTAGCGTGCAATTAATGCCATACCAAATATCAATATCAACGCTAATCACATAATTGACATGCAATTAATATTCGACCTAATATCAAGGTACGAGTAATATTATGCCAAATATAAACATGCTTGCATGTATGTATTTACTAGTATCTTACATATGACAAACTAATTTAGTAGATATTCTAACTAAATTGTGCACCTTTGAGTGTGACCCATTCAAATCTTTGGCAGAAATAGCGGATCACCATCACCCGCAATGTGCTAAAGAACGCCCCATCATCCTGCTCGATGAGGCAAGTTTCTCCATCGTCCATCGAGTCCGAGCCGAGTAGGATGGTGCAAGAGGCTATCGACGCTCTCATCATGGGGAACAAGACGAGGATCCTCATCAGTCATAGGGTGGCCTTGAGAGGTAGAGCTTCTTTCGTGTCACAAAAAGACATGATGATGCTAATTTGTGTGTGATCCAACGAAATTAGGACTTTCACATCCATAGTATTGGTTGTTCTAGAGTATAGGGGCTTTGATGGAGCCATAGGTATTTGTTGTTCTAAATAATACGTTGGGGAATCCATGGAGCCGTAATACCACTGCATGAAAACTTAGGTAGCCAGGTGATGTTCTACAAGTGCACATAGTTTGGTTGTACATTTTTAAAGTAAAGATATATTGATCCCACATGGAGCAGATAAAGTGGTCTTTGCCTCTTAGACTTGCGATGATAAATTCAATCTTCTGTTTTAGAAAAAAAACAAATGATAAGTGCCACACGTGTGGCACGAGGCAATCCAGCCCTGACGTTTTTTACAACTAAAGTTGCCATCCGAAAAGAAAAAAACAAACCCAAAAATAAAAATGAAACTTGCCATTCAAAAAAATGTTGTCATGCTTGACAACTAAAGTTGCCATCCTCGTGTACTAGATTTGCCACAAAAAACATTCGGAGTCGCCATGTGTTACTGCCACACGTGTGGCATTTATCAGTCGGCATTATGGTTAAGAACAAGCGAAGTAAAGTAATTTAAAAATAAGTGGCGCGCATCATGGAAAAAAGAGGTCACCTTGCTAGATTTAAAAACAACCCTCAACAATCCAAGAGGCTTGTTTACGGTTGGGTTTTGGAAACTAGTTTCCAGTTCCAACAGCAGGTGCCCCTGATGATCCTCCCTATCACCAATCACGAAAGACCTGTTCGCATAGGAGCAGGTAGATAGTTTTTCTGTTATTTCCATCTGAAATTATCTTTTGGACACTCACAAGTTCTGAATAACAAGGTATTGTTGCAGGTATATGAAACTTTAGGTGTTTTCTTCGTGTAAGGATTATCAAATGTCATTAATTGCAAACATTTTGTTTCTATTTTATTTTAAAAATACAATACAAGTTGCTTTTTTATCCTCTGATTCATCAAATGAAAACTCAATCATAGAATTAGTTTAATATTTGCTAAGATTTAACCCATGTGTTTCTGATTAGAATTACACAGACATCATGTACTTCTATTTCAGGTAATGGATCTGCTAATCCACCCAAAAGTGAAGAACTCATTCTTTTACACTATATTTTTGGAAGAAAAGTCTACATTACAACCCGCAACTAACCAAACCGTTCAATATTCAACTCTCAACTCTAAACCGGCCATCCCACAGCTCGAACTAATCATTCGGTTCAGAAATCAACCCTCCACCCGATTTTGACTCAGTAAGCGGTTTTTATCACGTTGACTATTGAGTGGGCACCGCCACATCACATTTTGATCCCTCTTTACATGTGGGACCCACCCAAGAAAAAACTAAAATAAAAAAGCTATATCTCTCGTTCAGTGCGTTGACTCATTCGTTCTTGTGTGACCTGACTGCCAGCTTCCAGTGGATGAACAGGGACTCATCGCCGCCGACAGCACGCCACCCAAGCTGCAAGCTCTAGCTTCGGTCGCTTCCCCCACCCACCACAACAAATTCCCACAGCCCTCAAACACCGACTGCCTTCGCTCCTGGGCGTACTCGGTCTCCCCGGCACACAGTAGGTGGGTGTCCACGGACCCGGGCCGTCGACGCTAGCGAGGAGGTGCGTCCTCTTGGTCGATTCCGACGGGGTGGATCAATGCTGGGATACTGAACACTATACCTGAAGTTGTGGTTATTCTGCCATATCATGATGAAGGTCTACACTCAATTCCCACCAACGTCTAAAAAATCTCCAGCTCTCCATCTTCTTGAGATCTTCTTGTAGAATAAAGAAATTAGCAGGAGTGAATACAAGTGCAACATGCTTCTCAATAGCCTTATATTTAGTAACTGCCGGTGCTAGCAACTGTGCGTGTAGTCGTCGTGCACCTCGTTCTCACATAGGCGAACTATAAAATTCTCATAATGCACTACCAGATCAATTATGGTCATACCGTAGTTGAGGTGAAGGTGAAGGCAAGAGTTCAAGCTTTCGCTCCTCTAGTTACTTAACATACCAAAGAAAATCCATCTAAAAGATATCACGCTGCCCAAATTCTCTTCTTCATGTACGTCCTGTTAAGCCACTTTTCATTGTTGAAGTGCGATGAGTAAGAAGGAAAAGGGATGACTAGACAGAAAGCCTTAAATGGAGTCGTCTTGCTTTTGTGTTGGAGTAGGGAAAATCAATCTGTGAATCTTGCCAACCGTGAGCCATAGTATGGGGGCATACCCTTGAAGTGGTTGTTGTTCCTCTCCCTCCATATGCTCCAAGCTGCCATGATGAAAACATCCATAAACAAAGGTCTGGTCCAATTCCTTCGAGCACAATATATCAACTGCAGTCTATTGCCAGAACAAGGTCAGGTAATGCCCAATGTTTCCAACAATATGTACTGAAAGGAAACAAGAAGAAGAGATGCACATTTGTCTTTTTAGGTGGTGAATTGCAGTGTAAGCATGCATAATTATTATCAGCAATAAAAAGTGCATGTGTCTGAGCATGCTCCTGATATTCAATCGATCAGTTTTTTGTTTGTGTCCTTCACAGTTATCTCCAAAGGTGACAGAAGCAATAACTACGATTTAAGATATCTCTCCACCAGAAGGACCCAACTAGGTCAGCCGCCTGCAAATTTTTGTTGGTGTAGTAAGATTCCTAGGAAGGTATGCGTGGATACCTCAGACGAGTCATCTACTTAGACCCTAGATCAGCAGATTGGCGAGACAAATTCTCGCAGCTTGGAGTTACGACCTAGCTGCGGGAATCATCGCACTTCAACAACAATCTACTTCGTCTCCAGTGCGTTCTAGTAGGCAAGATTGATTATTGTACACCTCTCTATAATGTTCCAGTCTGTGATCGTGTACAATAATTATTTTGGTTGATAGCACGTTTTTCAGCGTAGATGAAAGCGGCCAGAGGGAGGGGCACCAGCCCACACGGGTGTCTGGCCCCGAATCTGGCGAGCACCGGCAACTTTGGGACCATGGTTCGTCGTTTGAGCTTCATGAGAGTCTTCCAGCC
>NC_057802.1:611988271-612016026 GCF_018294505.1 Triticum aestivum | reverse complement strand
GGGGGGGGGATTGTGAAACGCGGGCGACGCATGGTGTTTTCCTGGTTTTTTGTTGTGTTGGAAGAGGAACTTATCTATTCGTGGTGGAGAATGCATACAGTAATTGTTGTCTATAAATTGTCTTGCTTACATATACAGCCAGTTTTGCCACCAAAGCATCAGTCTTATTTGGTTTTTTGTTTTTGAGATTGTACGAGCATCCAAAACTATTATTGAAGGATTTTTTTTACAGAAAAAGCAAGTCACCATCGAAATTAAATTCCACTTTTCCACCCGAAAAATAAAAAACTCACGGCTCGGGCCGCTTCCTTAGTTTCTTTTTATCCTCGCTACCTTGTCTAATGGGCCTCCTCTTCCGTCCAACCCAGCAGGAGTACCGCACGCATGAATCCTTGAGAAACGATTCTCAAAAAAAGAAACCCTAAAAAAGGAATCCCTGAGAAACTACCTACAGCCGACATGCACATCCATTCAAAAGATCGATCTATCATCTAGTACTACCCTGCAGGCACCATCTCCGACAGATGAGGAGACGGCGGAACCAGCAGCGAACACCCGGAGGACGACAAGCCCGATGCTATACGTCCCGCACGAGGTCGTCACGGAGATCCTGCTCCGGCTGCCCGTCAGCACGCTTATTCGATTCAGGCGCGTCTGCAGGGCTTGCCGCCGCACCATCTCCGACGACCCTTCCTTCCAGCGTACGCACCTCCACCGGCACAGGACGGATCCGGGCCTGCTCATAGCCCCTTGGGTACATGATTATACGGACAAGAATTACCTCGGCGGCGGCATCGCCGCCGACCTCTATCAGTGGGAGGAGGACCACCCTTATGACGCCGCCACGGCACTCGTGATCATGCCGGTCCGTGAGGTGCCTGAATTCGCGCACTGTGATGGGCTGGTGCTGGTAGGCACCCAGTCAGCAGCGTGGGTGCTCAACCTCGCCACGCGTCGCATCCTGGCACTGCATGCACGGCTCTTGGGCATCGTAGTGGCGTTCGGCCTTGGTCGCGACCCACGCTCAAAGGCCTACAAAGTCGCCCACTTCTACTATCGAACAAGGCATGACATTGTGATTGGCAACATCTATACACCCTGTGTGGAGGTGTTTACCATCGGCAGCACCGGCCGGTGCTGGCACCAGATGGCACAGCCTCCGTGCACCATCATGGCGCGTCGGACGGCGACCTTCTTTAAGGGGTCCTTGATCTGGGCCGTTGGTTATCGCAAGCGTTGTGATCGTGGTCCCTTGGGTTTTCTCCGGTTAAGATTGGATGCTGAAACGTTCAGCATTATTCCACCACCTCCTTGCTGGTCGTGCGATGACCAGGACACATCCGAGCTGTGTTTGACGAGTCGCACAGGGCTCATGAATAGAGCCCTTGACATGTGGAGACGCACCGACTTGGACAAGTCACAATGGGAGACGCGTTACAACATCGTTATTGGTTGGACCCAGCCTCTTCATCCTGTGGCCATGTTGGTTGATGGGGTACTTGTGTGCCGTTCCTCTCATAATCATCTGCACCGTTGCACTTATCAACCTGGAAAAAGTGTTGCAGTCAACCATACAATTTGTATGAATAACCTGAGATATTACAGTGTTGTCGAGAACACATTTGTTGATGTCGGCGAGGACACACTTGTTGAATATCCGAGGCAAACTGACGTCTACTTCAACGCAATTCCCTACGTTCCAAGCTTCGTCACAATCTAGTTGAAGTTCAGGCTGGGGTAACATGCGGTGCAACAAAGACGAGACAACCCAGCATGTACGCTTGCTCTCATGGAGGTCTTCTGTGCGGTGCCAGAAGCTCGGTTAATATACATTGCTTTGCTGTGATGATTTACTCGTTCAATACAATTTCCTGTTTGAAAACTGTCGGTTTATCCTCGTGCTTAAGAAAAAGGTGCTTTGACATTTGAATAAATTTTGGTTGTGTCAACACCAAACGTTGATGCTCCTAAAAATCAGTTTCAATATAAATTAGACGGTGGATGTATCAGCAAAAATTAAACGTAACCATTGTTGTTTCTGCTACCTTCTTGAATTCTTCGGACTATATGCATTTTTGTCCATCCATCGCTAATTATAAGTTTAATTGTTGCCAATCTTTTTCACGATTTTGATACAATTTTAACATCAACATTAATGCTTTGGAGAAAACAGGGAGGAACATAATTAAACAACGATGTTATTTTGACTTGTGAGGAAACACACCACGAGATGGAAAGAAAGTAGCAGAAGTTCATGGACACTTTTCTGTCGTGTACACGCCCATTGAGGGTTGGATCTACACTGTGGTGTCTGGCTGGTACATCCACTAGTAAGTGTGCACGTGCAACACACTTCCTATATATCTAAGAGATTCATCTCCACTACATTATTTATCTCTACATGCAGCCTATCCACGTCAGCAGGCCATCCACATCATCGTCCCACTACAGGCTTACAGGTGGGCCCAACCAGGAGTTCACCCGCGTAGACAAGTATAAAGAACGGCCACCTTTCAGTTACAGATGGACAGGAGGACGGACTAGCGCTACACATGGACGTCAATCTCCGTCCACATCATGCATGCGTCCGTTTCCAGTGCACTCTCTCTCTCAAAAAGAAAACAAAAAAATGGCAAGTAGGCATGCAACCCATGGAACCTAGCACATCAATGCATCCAACCATCTACAAATTCCAGGACAACTTTTCTGCTTGATAGGAATAGTATAGGAATAGGAAAATCATAGAAAGTGAGATGACATGCATCTCAAATCCTATAGATAAAAAGATGTCATTTGATGCATAGGATAGGAATTTTTCCATTGAGTCTAGGTCAATGTTTTTTTTTGTTTGAAATGTGAACGATTGATTCCTATCCTACATAGGAATAGAAATCCGTTCCTATAAGCCAAAGGGCTCCAAAGGAATTTTTCCTACCTATCCTTTGCAATTCCTACAATATTCCTATGAACCAAAGGAGGCCTTCACCTTCTCCACCGAATCCTATTCCTCTGCCTCCCGCTACTATTTCTTCCAGCAAGGAAACGATACGCTCCCGCGTGAAGCAGCAGTTTCGATTTTCGTCTACCCCAGTTCTGCGCCAAATCCAGTGCATGTTCGTCTCTCTTGCTATTCACCAAATCAACCTGATGGATTTTCATTTCCCTCATCGGCTTCTCCATTACCAACACCACCACAGGTCCACAGCTAGGTGCCAGGCCCTGCTCCAGATTCATTACTTCTTTGCTTTTTTTCTTTTTTGAATTTTCACAGGGGGAGAGATTCCCCACCTGAATTTCATAAAAAAAAAGTCGGCGTGAAGCCCCGCCATCGGTACACATCTCCTGCTGGTCCAACGTGTGCTGGATGCGGTGAATCCACCCCCTACAAGTACGATGTGTTATTAATCACCAATACATGCACTCTTGCTTCCTAACCATTCAATTTGTTTTTTATTCAAGACATTTTGATTAAAATTGGAAGAAGTGATTATTGTTTCTTCATCTGCGATTATTTGTCTACAACATCAAAGACCATGCATTTGGATTTAATTGGAGGAAGCGATCATTGTTTTTCCGTCTGCAACTAATTGTCTACAACATCGAAGACCAAGCATTTGGATTTAATTGGAGGAAGCGATCATTTTTTTCCTTCTGTGACTAATAATGGTCTAAAACATCGAAGAACACTTGATTTTTGTGTTGCAACAAACTATAAGTTGCAGGATGTATTACTGAGTACTGTTCATCGATCTTGAACCTGGACGACAAATGATGTATGTGTGAGAATTGCCTCGCTCATCTTGATACATATCCTTTATTTATAGGCAAGCAAATCGCTGCAGATGCAGTTAAATTAAATTACCAGGTATGTTCTCTGCATTTTCTTCCGATGGTTTTATGTTGTATTGTACTGGAGCATAGCGCTTATTTTCTTCTATGCGATCATATGAATGCCTATCATGAAGTTGGGTTGTTATACATAAGTATTTTCCAGTTTTAATTATCATATTATTTATCAAAACCTTTGTCTACTATACAACCAAATATCTTCCAAATGTATTGCAACCAATTCCCGCCGCAACGCGCGGGGTATTTTCTAGTTTTGACAATTACTAGTAAGATGCCCCTGGTACGTTATGGAATCACAAAGATCGGAGATCAGGTAAAACATTGTTTATAGTAAGGAGTCCATGTTGATACAAAACAATAAAAAAACTGAATTTTAAAAGCGCACGCGCACTATTTGGTGGAGCTGAGCGGCCACACGACGACCGCTCTTTGCGTCGAATCCATCAGCCCGCAAGCGCAAGTGTTATCTATTCGGAGCCCACGCTGTTGGAACTATGCTCTCAGAATCGATCACATCAAATCACAAACACACGCGACAGAAAAACTGATAGCCAAGGGTACGTTTCGTACCCTAAAAATTCCTCTTTTTATTTTCTCCTTTTCTTGCCACGGTGTTACAATATATACAGGAGCAGCCGGCGACCCATAGATCCTAAACCTACACGGATCGTGCACACCACGTCCAACTCTTGACTCAGGTGATTACTACTAGGACTCAGCCTGGCCTAAACAAGTACACGGCCAGACTCACAGCCGGACTTGATTAACTAGTACTACTCGGACTAACCTAATTTGACTCGTACTAACATCACGTAGACAGCTAACACGGTTACCACATCCTAGCAATACACGGACATGTACTGCTACAACACAAACCTAGACAAGATTATCTAACACACGCACTATCCTCGCTTCGCTCCTTTCTCTCCGAGAAAAAAGCCTTTCCTTATCCTTTTTTCCTCGTCTACATCAAATCCGGTGAAGAAGCGGCCCGGGACGTCGAGGCGAGGCGGCAGACCAGACGAGCCTGGAGAGTGGATCAGCCGGGGAGCCGGACCAGCAGCACTGCCGCCTCCTCCCTTCTCCTTCTATGAGCTGGAGCAGAAGTCGCCCAGCCGCCGCAGCCCCGACGGGAAAGGGCTGCCGCGCTACTCCTCCCGGCTACGCACTTGGCCACCGCGCTCCTCCAGCCACCTCCTAGCTCCGCGCACCGCACCAAGTACACCCCCGGCCGCCTCCTCCAGTTGCCTACTCCCGGCGACGCGTGACGCGCCTAGCACGCGCCCGCCCGTCGCCCTCCTGTTGCCTCCTCCTAGCGACGCACGCCGCGCCTAGGAGGGTCTGCTTCCCTAGGTCCCATATGCCGACGGTCGATTACAGTACCGTCTAGGTGCCGTTGCTGCATATTTGGGGGATAGATTGAACATTGGTACCAAGTTTCTTCTGTTGGCAGAGGTATGAGCAACTCCGGTGAAATATGAGTTGTAGTATATATGACTGTTCCGATAAAAATGTTTCCTCCTAGCAATGAATGTCCTGATAGTTTTTGATTACTATCTTCTGAACTTGTAGTTTGTGACGCAGATTGACCCTTCAAAGAACTAGAAGTTTGGTTTTGGGATGACCGTAGGACAGTAGATATCCTCATAGCAATTACCATGAGAGGACTATAGATGTCTCCTCAGTTCGTTATAATTGCAGGTTTACCATATGGTCTAGGTTACAGATGGCTCCTCAAACGTTTAGGCTATTTCGGTGTATTTGCGGTTGTCTCGTTTTCAGTTGCTTTAGATAACATGGGCTTTTGGGCGTCCATGATTTACAAGCTGAAACGTTGTTGTAGTAATATGCGTTGACAGTCGAGCTTGCCGGCCGGTCATCACGCCTCCGAGCTCCTACCTGGAGGATGACCTAGGCCCCAGATCTGGCGTTTCGCGTCCACAGCCGCGGTTTCCGGCGAGGTTCCAGTCGCCATGGATGTGGTGGGCAGGTGGGGCATAGGGATGGATTTCTTGCTTCGGTCCCAACGTATGTTGCGTCGAGACTACATGACGAGATGCTAGGTGGTTGGTGTGCTAAGCCTCTTAGCGGCGGACCTCTTCTAAATGCTATAGCGTGCTATAGCGGTGCTATAGCAAGCTATTTAAAATGTTTGGTCCTGTGTTTGGACAAAAGACCCTTAGCATAGGACCTTTTTTAAACGTCGTAGAGTGCTATAACGGAGCTATAGCGGGCTATTTAAAACCATGTGGTGTACCCTCTCCCCTATGTATGTACTCACAGATCTGGTTAGTTGCATGGAGAGCATTGCGTAGTTGGCTAGTTAGATTATGTAGTTGCACAAGAACTACAGGGAAGTTGACTACATTGCATAAAAGCATGTTCATGCACTCTGAGGTGTTTTGCGCACACACATATTCTCGGTTGGCCTGCAATATAGTCTAGTTGCACATACATTGATATTTAGTTGTCACGACTAGTTGCACACACATATGCTCAGTTGGCCTGCAATATAGTCTAGTTGCACACACATTAATGTTTAATTGGCAGGACTAATTGCACACACACATGCTTAGTTGGAGCGGCATGAGGATGCGGAGCTGTTGTGGCGCTGCGATAGGATGTAGAGGGGGCGGTGGGAGGATGCAGAGTTGATGCCACGTGTGGCGATGACTGTGAGGAACCGCGCACGGCGACAACAGTTGCTCGGGGTTGCGGCAGGAGTTGGTCACAAGGGGTGGGCGATGCTTCGTTTCTGCGTCTGCACAAGACTCCGGCGAAGTGCTAGTCGTCAACGGATTGACTGTGTTGCATATGGGCTAGTCATTTTGCCTTAGGTGTCCAATTTTAGTTGTTTTTTGGACATGTCTGGTGAAGTTGCATGCGGAGCAGTACATAGTTGGCGAGTCAGGTTCTGTAGTTGCATAGGAACCTCTAGGAAGTCGACTACACTGCACAAAGCATGTTCCGTATGGGGTGTAGTTTTTGCACATGCTCAGTTGGCTTGCATTGTTGTGAAATTGCACACGCTGTTTTTTTAGTTGCACACCACACGGATGCTCAGTTGGTTTTCTCTCGTTGTTGACTGAATAATCAATGACATTTTGCCGATTATACGATATGCCTGCTGCCGAGGATGATTTTTTGCATTTTGTTGTACGCTATACATGATTTTGTTCTCGTATTTTCGCGGTTGTAACTAAATTCCTCTAGTGATTTTAGTTAAATTATGTAGAAGTTGCATACCACAAGTTGTTTGTGGGTAATTCACACAAAACATTGCTAATATTCTAATTTCTTTACCGATTTTTCTGTACATGATTTTGTATCAGTAGTAGGTTTGCATAACTAGTGCTTGAAACAGCAGGACATTTGTAAGAGAGACGCATAACATCCAATTTCAGTTCCTACAGTTTATTCAATTTGGTCATTTTTGTAGTACTAGTTGGCTATTGTGGTATTCCTAGTTGGATATGAGCATGAGGAAGTTGCATAATATGGCCATACTTAGTTATCAATTTAATTATCTTGTTTTTTCATAGTCATATTTTTTGTTGGCATCTCTAGCAGTTGTAGTTGCACACGAACCTCATAGTAGTTGGCTCCATATATCATGTAAGCTCCTTTGATACGCGAAACTGATTCAAGTTGGCACCCCTACTGTTCATAGTTTCACATGAACCTTATAGTAGCTGGCATCCATATAAGGCATAGTTGCATATTAACTTGATACTAGTTGTCATATTTTAAAATTCACTATTCCAATTAGAAAGACCTAGCAAGTTTCATGTCTTAGCTATTTCAATTAGACATGCGTGTAAGTAATTTCCCCCATCCAACCAATGGCATCGGATAGCAATCTAATTGTCACGGTCATTAAGATGGACTTGAAGGCGTATGGTGTGTTTGGCAAGCTACAGGTAAGTAGACCTTTTTGCTTCCCTTCTTTTGTTTTTTAACACATCTCCCATCTTTTCTACTTGCACATGTTTGTTCTGGTAGTTCCACAACTAGGCATACCAGTCTGGCACAACAACCCATGGTAGTTGCACATATTCTTATATGTTTTTCTCTCAAAGGTAGTGGAAGATAGAACAAACAAACAAATCAGCATGAGTTTGAAACAAACAAATCAAATTTTGGCAGCACTTTTTTTATCAAACTAAACATCCAAGTAAATTCTCTCATATGCACACATGGGCTAGTCAGTTGCACAGATGCACCCACAAGTTGAACAAATAACACATAGGATGGGCACTCTTTTTTGTTGTTATATTACTTTTTCCTTTCTTTCTGTTTTCAAGCTTTTCACACGGGTTCTATTCCAGCTGCACACAATGGACACAAATCTGAAAGTACTTTTATTCAAGTCAAAAATATCCAAACTACTTCTGTCAGTTGCACAATTCTTTTTTAGGTTGCATAGAAGGGAGCCATAAGTTGTACACCACAAACCTATCTAGTTCTCTGTTGTCAGGCTTGCCGCCACATACATGTTTTTTTTCTTCTGTTTTTCCATAATTTCACACAGGGGATTCTTCCAATTTTGGCCAAGATGACATACAACATGGGGTCCCATGTCTTTTCATGAAGTTTTTTTGTTTCTTCATGCATCAACAATCTTACAGGCAGTAAGACATCTTCTTCTTTTATTTTTGTCTGCAAGCCAGGAGCTGGATGGATGAGCTTCTAACAAGAAGATTTTGCATAGAAGAAGTGATCACCAAGAAGCAATCTGCTACTTTGTCTTTTTCATTTTTTTAGCCATTGTTTGCCTTTTGAACTAAAACATTACTGCATTATAGATATATCTAGTAGACTATGTGTAACAGACCAGAACATATGGTCTATATATGTTATGTTTTCCTTTTTGTTACAGTAGGATGTTCATTTGTTTCATGTGTCTGTATTTTTTACTTCTGGTTTTCTTTGTACTACATTGACATTTGATGAATAGATCGGAAGTTTCTCGCAGAAAGAAAAACAAAATGACCAAATATAAGATTCCACGCCACAGAACACCCAAATAGGTGACCAATATACATTGTCACATGCATTTCACAAGAGGATTTTATTGTTGGATCACATCATTATCCATTATTCAATGCCTACAATTGTTCAGTGCAACTCTAGTCACACCTTTGCAGTAACAACTCAGCGTGCCTATGCTAACGAGCCTACATGCAGAGTTTATAGTGTGATCTCCGAAGGAATTCCGGCAGGCCAACTGGCAAGATAGTTCTATGCATGTGGTGCCTGAAAAGGCGATTTCCGCCCTGCATTGCTCTATACACAAGAACTTACATAGTTTAAAAAGTCTAATTTGAGACAAAAGTTTAAAGAAATTCGTGCAGCTCAACTGACAATATTATTCAACTCTGGTTGACAGGAGAAACAAAACATGTACATGGACAAGGAGAGTGATTCCGTACCAACATGAATGGAATTTCCTAGCTGCACAAGCACCATAAGGCAAAGAAGAATAGATTTTCCCGCCAATAGGATCAGACTCAGACCTCTTATTCCCGTTTCTATTTGGGCGTCTAGAATAATACATGATTGTACTTTATATATAGACTCGTAGATAGAGAGCATTTACTTCCGGTTCACTAGAGTGAAGTAAAAAAATGATCTCACAAGATCATCATCCTTAATTTGTACAAATCAGTTATATCTTCAAGATCGTCTGCATTTAGTATTATTATATTTATATTTATATTGTACCAATATACAAATAGTGAGTTGCAAAGATCGAACACATCTCATCCGTTCAAACATGCCTATCCAATGGTCTATGTTGCTCCAATGTTTAGTGCTAAATATGTTTAGCTTGAATTAAAATCAATTTCAGTACTAACCACATAATTATATCGTACCTAATAATAACGTGCAATTAATATCTTTCCTAATAGAAAAAGTCCATTTTACTATCCTGAAGAAAATGACTGTTCACATAACCCCTGATTATTTTTTCTGCTCTCTTATAACCCTCTAATTTATCCAATACCGTTCATAAATCGTTCTGAGTGGGTTTGCTCGGGTGGTTTGCTGACGTGGACTTGGTCAAAGTGGTATTTGACCTGCAGAGTCCTCTCGTCAGGTGAGGATGTGATCCCCCGTCGTGCTGCCGCTGCCGTTTCTTTGTCACAGTTCCTACTGCTGTCCAGGTCACCGCTAACCTCCAATGGATTCTGCCTAGTCAACGCCCCAATCTCGACCTGCACCCAATCTCGTCCACAGGATCACATCGCTCAGTCAACGCCTCCCCGTGGCCATGACCTATCTGCAGATTTGACCTCCCCTGCTCCAGATCGGCGTCGTCCCACTGGATCCGCTCCACCTATGGTTCCCGCTGCTTCCACCTTCGTCGGCCGCCGGCTCTGCCGGGCCACCCCTCCGTTGCACGGTTGCCCCTGCTCTGCGCCGTCTAAGTCTGTCGTTGTTTCTGTGCTGCCGCCGGAGCTCGAGGAGCCATTTATGGAATGCGATGTGTTCATCGGCGAGGAGCAGAAATCCGAAGCGACGGCCAGGCAGCCCGGCTTGCTGCCCATGGAGGAGTGTCGCGGCGAGAGCACCGCGAGCTTGCCTGTCGTCGGTGGTTGCATCACAGGTAGGCTGCACGCCGCGGCATCCAGCTCACCATGGATGGCGCAGTCGTCACTCTCCATGGACGAGGCCTGCACATGCCTGTGGTTTCGTCCGGCGGCGGACGCGGCACCGGATCGCCGCCCTGAAGAGGAGGGTGAGGGGAGGGGGATCTTGTCGGGTGAGGGGATTGGGGAGTCGCCGGATGCGCAGCGGGAAGATGTCCTTGCCTGCCTTCCTCGTAGCCTGCTCCCAGGTAGAGGCGCCGGCTCCGGCGAGCCGATGCACCACATGGGGCCTGGGACATGGCCGGCCCATTCTTCTTTGTCTCGGACCGCCCGAGGATTTAACTTATGTAGGACGAGAGGGACCCACCGCAGGTCAAATACCGCTTTGACCATGTCCACATCAGCAAATTACACGTGCAAACCCACTCAGGCCTATTTCTGAACGGTATTGAATAGATTAGGGGGTTAGAGGAGCAGAAAAAATGATCAGGGGTTATGTGAACCAGCCATTTTCTTCAGGGTAGTAAAATGGACTTTTTTCTTCCTAATATTAACGTGGTAGTTATATCCTACCTAAAATCAATGTGCAATCAATATCTTTCCTAAAATTAACATGCAATCAATATCCCGCACCCTTGGTCTTCTTCCGGCACAAAAACCGCTCTCCTATTTTTATGATATTTTCTTAGACTTTTTGTATGCTGATTTCCTGAAATTCTTATAATAGCAGAAAACAAGAACTAACACTGGACACTTCATTAATATGCTACTGTAATAAAACTGACAAAAGTATGCCCAAAGTTGGTAGAACTGATGCAAATCAGCATGAATCATACATAAGTTATAGGTACATTTGAGATATAACAACATCTTCCACCACACAAACTAATCTAATTTTTTATTCACTCCATCATCATCCCACCAAGATCTGAATATTTCATCAGTTATCACTTTGTTATTCCCTTTTGGGAATTTTAACTCTGACATGGCATAAGAGGAGACTGCCTGCATCACTAGTTTTAATAATATTTCCTTACCCGCATGCGAAAAAAGCTTCTCCTTCCATCCCTTTAAGTGTTGGCAGACTCTGTCGAAATGAATACCCAACTCCATGCAAATGCTCTCTACGATAACAACTCCAGTATTTGCTCCGAAATAAACAGTCGACTTTGCGACATTAACAAGCTGTTCTGAACTCTCCCTCCGCCAGCCATCTCTTCTCTAGGATCTGGTGGTTGTCCGGCGGCGGGGTTTGTGGGGAGGGCGAATGGTACAATCCTTAGCCGTCTCTCGATTCGACTCTGTGTATATAAAGGTACATATGAAAGATCTCCGCAGACCGCCGAGTCAGCAAAGCAGCTAAACGAGGTAGTTGGTACCTTGGCCTCGCTGTCACCTCTCCTATGTTTCTGAAGAAAAAAAGCAAGGCACGTCTAGTTTGAAGAACCTGAACCCGCCTGAATTCTCCAAGACCAATAGGGCGGAATCATTTACAGCAGGCAAGCTCGGGCCGGTAACATCTCCTGAGCAATTGGGGGCAGCTAGGAATCAAGTGCAGATGTAACTTCATCTAGCAAAGCTACCAGATACCTCTGAGATCATGGGTAGTGTGAAACACATTGAGCTATGCTGGTTGAGCCGGTGGGTTGCATCTCCCAAAATGTTGTCCACTTCACTTGTCGAGCTAGGATCAGTGAATCATTCGCTGCCAGAGCCCAAGCAATGATTTGTTCTGCTGGAGTACCCCGATCTGGGCCATCCTTGCAAGCTCCTCCTCTGCTGCCTCTGTTGAAATATATTGCCCACCTCCCTCCATCAGTTCGGACTTTTGAATAAGTTGGCTGGAGCATGAATTCAATATGGAGTGTTCAAATATATTGCCCACCTCCCTTCATCAGTTCGGACTTTTGGATGAATTGGCCGGAGCATGAATTCAATAGCCTCTACACAAAATTCTGACTACTTCCCTTGGCAGTTTCATCCCTCTTGCTAACCTTTTCTTGTGTTCCTCTTGCAACCTCATCTCCCTTATCTGCAATGACCCGCTCGGATCCATGGATGCGGTCATGGTGTCGATGGTAGCTAGAGATGAATCTAAGATTGGAACTGCTGCTCATAGATATTTTGTGCGAACAGCCAACTTTGGGACACCAGCAGTTAAGACAGAAATAGATCCCCATACCAATGATGGTGCTACATGGTCCGTGATGCACGGACAAAGAATCCTGACAGCCCCTGGAGATTCTTTCGGACCGCCATGGAGAGGGGTGCAGAAATATTGCATGGAGCCATGGTGCAGCCTCACCTACGCTCGGCCTCGTAGGTTCTCTAGCAAGTTGTACAGGGATTTGTGCATGGCGCGTACTATAAAAAATGGTGTGAACCATGAAGAAAGTTTTTTTTAGGCTCCCATGAAGAAACTTTTATCAGGTCTACCTGCGCTAATTAAAACTACATCACTGTAACACCATAGGGATAAAAATAGCTAGTTGCTCTAGAATTTGCAAACCCTGTCTCCATATGGCTGCACCGAGGACATTTCTTTACTGCATCGGGCTGCCCAACAGGAGTGATCCCACCACAAGTGAAGTGAAATCATTTTAATTCAAATCTTTCTATACTGCCAACACAAAATTGACATACCTCAAAGTAGGATTACATGTCTGCGAATGCTAGTTTGCACCCATCTAAAGTCTGTTGATAAAAGAATGCACTATGTTTGTTGTGCATGACAAGTTATCTTCCAGTCCTATTTTTTTGAGATAAATATAGTTTGGTTCACTGATAAACTGTCAAGGTGACTGTTCGGTGTGGCACTGTAGCTGCACTCAGTTCGTGCATGCAAATTGTCAGAGGATATATTTTAGCTAGAATACAAATAGCTGAATCTGTAGTTTCTCTTCATGTTTGTTCAGTTAGCTTTCATTATTTTTAATTTTTTCGGAAAGTGCTTTCGGTAGTAGTATTATACTATTCTAGAGATACTAGACCGTCCTTTGATGCTACAGTGAACATAGGGTAGTGTGCCAGCGCAGCAGGTTTAAATAAAAAATTCAAATAATAAGTGTCACACGTGTGGCATGAAGTAACATCGCCCTGACGTTTTTACAACTAAAATTGCCATCTGAAAAAAATGAGACCCCAAAAAAACTGAAATTTACCATCCAAACAGAAAGTTGTCATGCTTCACAACTAAAGTTGCCATCCCCGGGCAACTAAAATGGGAGTACCTAGAACTCATCTAGATGAGACGTAATTTGGTCTCATTCACCTAGAAAACAAGAACGGGTACAACCCACGTCAGCACACACGCATCTTATAGCATCACATCCAATGACTATAAAAGATGAATGAGACCAAATTAAATCTCATCTAAATGAGTTCTAGCAAAACTGAACTAAAATTACCATAAAAAAATGTCAAAGTGGAATTGCTTTCTGCCACACGTGTGACACTTATCAGGATCCATAAAAAAGGGTGAGCCTGCCAGGACTACGAGCAAAGTGATGAAGGTTGACGTTGTAGTTTGAACGGAGAGGTTAACGCAAACTGTGAAATTTGAATGTTGATAAGACGTGAATCCATATGCAAACAGTACCATGGTCCGACGGTATTGAGCATGGGTTCGACTGGACCATTGTCCCAAAACGCCCCTCTCGGGTGGGCTTGGGACAAATCCAAGGACACACCCCCATCTGTGTCTCTGGATCGGGTCCTGCGATTCTGCTTCGTGCACAGCCCATTTGAGGATCAGCTCTGGCTTCTTCTGCGATGGTTGGGACATCCCGATGCATTCCCCCATCATCGCGGCGGAGACGATTACCTCTGCAAGTGTCGTTGTCGCCACCTCCATCATGGTTTGGCACGCCCGCATCTCCTCTGCTATATCCGGTCTCCCGTGCGCCTTGGATTGCACCGCCTTCAGCTCCCTCATGTGGTCCATCCACTTAACGTCTCGTCATGGATCGATTTGTCCGATCTCACCATCTCTGCAAGCGCATCCGCTCGGAATCTTCTTGTGCCACCGAGCGAGCCTCGCTCGGAAGTGGCGCACGCAGGGAAGGACAAGGGCTGTGGATGATGACGGCGTGGCGCGCGATCCTTGACGGCGACCAGGGGCCATGGTGGAGCAGCGGAGCGGCGGCGGGAGCGCTGGCTAAGGCGGCTGATGCGGTTGATCTGGCGTGGGGGGCGGGAGCGAAGGCGAGCTGGGGTGAGAGCATTTCAAACGACCTCTTTATTTTGGAGCAACAAACATGTGCCTGTTTAAGCTCACGTACATACGTACGTATCCATGGGTTTGCGGCGTAGAACAGCAAAGGATATGTGTCAAACACACGTATGTTGCCTAGCTAGACAACTAGTTCACTAGCGAGGCCAGCTACGCATAGGAACAGAGACGGTGTGGTGCCGATTCGTTTTCCTACCTAGCCGCCGCCAGGAGCCAGGCGACTAGGGAGGCAATCTCCTTCCACCGATCTCTACCGGCGAGAGCGCTGGCCCCCTCTCCCTTCGGCTGCCGCTCTGGCAGTAGGAGAGAGAAGGGACCCCGTTCCTCTGCTCTGTAGTTAGGGTTTGGATTTATAGATCATGGTGCACCGTTAGGGCGATGGGAGCGGCGCCCGGACAAATAAATCTACCTCAACTTCACTCCCACACCGGTGGTGCGTTTCATAGCGGCGTCTCAGAGTTGATGGCATCATGTATTTGCTGATCCTTTAGATCGACGGCGTTAGGGTTCATGGATGGTGCCGACGAGGCGGTGACGGCGACTCCATCAGGTGTCTCTCCTTCTGCTCTGTCCCCGTTGCTGCGGCGTTGTCTCCGACGTCATTATGGAGCAGAGAGGTTTTGTCATCCAGGAGTACGCATAGACGGGCGAACCAACCTGTGGTTCGGATGCTTAGAGGGACAGTGGTATCCTCAGCCCACCGGGGTTAAGTCCTGGTGCTCGCGATACTCTTGGATTTATTTTAGGATTTTCGGCGATGTGCTTTCAGTGAGAGGAGACGTTCCCGTCAACAACGAGGCACCTACAGTGACTTCGTAAATCTCAAGATGATATGCCGGCTCAGTCTCTCGGAGCTGCTTATAGGGGTAGGGTGTGTGTGTGCGCGCGTTCATAGGGGTGAGTGAATGTGCGTATACGGTAACTTCGTAAATCTCAAGATGATATGCCGACTTAGTCTCTCGGAGGTGCTCATAGGGATAGGGTGTGCGTGTGTACGTTTATAGGGATGAGTGTATGTGCGTATATATGAGCGCTTGCATCTGTACTGTGTTCAAAAAAAAAGTACACATATACGGTTGTCTATGCAAGTGACAGCTGGAAGATGGTGCATCTTCTGCTGGGTTTGTGGTTGGAGGATGACAGTTCTGGTTTCCTCCTCCATCGTCGTAGTCGGGGGTGTCTGTTTTGAAGTTCGATGGCGTGTCCGGGAACACGTTGCCCCGGTCTGATTCTTTCAACGGCAATGGTTTTGCTTCAGGCAAACTACTTTGAAGATCCGTAAAGCTGCTGATCAGCAAATGAGCCGCGTCGAGCTCAGGTGAAGAGGTGATCTGTCTTCTCTTCCTTAGTGAAGAGGGACAAGCGCTGATTTTTTGTATATCATTATCTTATCTTTTTAGTCCAGTAATGTCGATATTTACATGGCTTGTAAGTGAATCTTTATTTTATTAATGAGAGACATATTACTACACAAAAACATAACTAATTCACTCGGCATTCCGTAGCAGGAAAGCTCATCTTGCATACAAGCTCCTAAGAGCATATTCAACAGGCGCGCTTTGCCTTAGCACGAAATAATTCTTTTACAACACAAAAATAGTCTTTTTGTGAGTGGGAGCGACGAAGAGGTTTTTCAGATGAATAAAAACACGGTGCCCAAGCCATGGTGCCCAAGCCATGGTTCCCAAGCCGGCGGCCCCACCTACAGCAGCCTGCGCGCACAATCCGGTGCCCCAAAATTGCAGCGCACACCCGTGAGCTAAAGCTTTTTATGCGCGCTCTATTTTACCGCGTCTGCTGAAGTGTTGTTTTTTGTTTTCGGCGCACAAAAATGACTGTTTTCAACACGTGAGGCATTTTTAATCGTCTGTTGAAGATGCTCTAAGAGCATCTACAACGAAAATGTACAAATAGTGTCACTTAAATGCCTGTTCGTTTTGACCTCTCATATTTGCTTGCATCTATGCACACCCCCTAGTCGACCCCTTATATTTTCAGACATTTCAACATTTGCTTGCATCTATCCACACCCCCTACTTGATCCCTTATTGTTTCAGACATTTCAACGAGCACCTTGTGAGCGGCATCACCAGCGCACGATGATCGATGAAGACAAAGGACGAGAAGAAAAGGCTGGCAGCCGACATGCAAGCCATGCCCGCACGCAAGCCAGCCAACATGCAAGCTACGCACGCACGCCGCCGTCTGCACGCACAGCGGCTGCGCACACCGAGGCTGCACCCGCGCCCCGGCAGCCCGCGCGCCCGTGGCTGCGCCCGCCTGCGCCCTCGTACACGGCTGCGCGCGCCTACATCCGCGCCCGTCACCACTCGGCTGCGCGCCCGCGTTCGCGCCCCGGCGGCTGCGCGTGCCCACGCCCGTGCCTGCGCCCTGGCGGCCAGCGGACGGCGGCCGCGGCGACGTCCAGCACGCCTGCCCGCGCCCCGGCAGCCAACGCGCCCTTGGCTGCACCCGCCTGCGCCCTTGGCAGCCGCCGCCGCGCGCCCGCGTCCGCGCGAGTCGTCGCTCGGGCTGCGCACCTGCACCTGCGCCCTGGCGGCCCGCGGACATCGGCTACGCACGCCCGTCGCCGCTCGGCTGTGCACGCCCGCCCCCGCCCGCGTCCGCGCCCTGGCAGCCAGCGCACGGCGCCTGCGCGCGCCCGCGCGTGCGCCCTGGTTGCCAACGCATGGCGGCTACAGACGCCCGCGCCCCGGCGGCTGCGTGCACGGCAGCCAGCGCGCCTGTGGTCGTCGTCGCGGGGCACCAGCTCTGAGCTCGGGAGATAGAGATGACAGAGGAAGAAGGCTCGAGTGACTGCATGTGGGGTAAGTGGAGGTGCCCGGGCGTGACCGGGCAGCCTCATATTGACCCCAAATTTAAGATGGGTTTGAGGTGCGCCGGTCAGTCCGGGCGTTTAGGGAGTTGGGTCAAATTTTTTTGATTGGATGGACGTTCTGGGCGTTTAGGGAAAAAATAGGGGGTCGGGCTGTAGATGCTCAAAGCTCCTAAAGAAGCAGTTCTTTCTGAATTTGACACCTGAATATCACTTCTGAACTTCTCTGAACTTTCACTGTCCCTGGCAGAAAAACAGCAATGTTGAGTGACCACAGGCCGGCCACGGCACCATCAGGGAGAGGCTAGACAATGGGGAGATGACGTGCTGGCGCCGCGACACAAGTACATGGATGCATATGCTCCAGAAAAGGGGACCGGCGGCCTGCGTGCTGACCGCCGAGCATTCATTCCACAGCTGCTCTCTTCTCGAGTGAAGTGCATCATAGGCCCTCGAACTATTTCAGAGGTGTCACATAGGTCCTCGAACTATGAAACTCATCATTCAGATCCTCAAAGTGCAATATGTGTGTCATCCTTGTCCTCAAACTATTTCAAAGATGTCATGTAGGTCCTTGAACTATTTCAGAGGTGTCACATATATACACAATTATTACACTTCAAGGACTTTTTAAGACCTGGATGCCACTCTTCATAGTTTTAGGATCTACATGACACCTTCGGAATAGTTCGAGGACCTTGGGTGCGCTTCACTCTCTCTTCTCTTCTTGTTTTCCAATCTAGTTTCATGGCTGCCTGTCCAATGGACAGACAGACACACATTAATTCAGTCCAGCATAACATTTGGGTCACATCACTAATCTTCAAACAATCAAGCAAGCTATTAAACTTTAGCAACATAGCAACGGGAACAGCCATGCCATAATCATTCTCGACAGAAAATATAACCCAAACAAAATATACTGATGGAGGGAGACAGGGAGAGTCAGCCATGAAGATTAAAACGTGATGCGTATCAGAGGTCCATGTCATGCTATCAAGCCTTATACAGCAAAGTCACGCTATCAAGTCTTATACAGCAAAGTGGAATGAATAGTTAACTTTCTTTTGGCCAAAATGAATAGCAAAGTGATTTCACAAGCTATACATATCACAGTCCATGAGCGACCACAAAAAGGGCTAATAATTGATGACACAACTCACAATGTAACTTCTGTATGAACGCAATCTAATGCATCAGAATCTCAACAGGCGCTTAAACGCCAAGGCCAAGCACAACAGGGGAACGCCATGAACAGCGGGGGCGTCTTCCAGGTAGAAGTAGAACGATGTATTCAACCTTTTCTGTAATCCTAATCCACACTTGAACATAAGGGCAAGCGGAACAGGGGAAGGCTGCAAATCGATGGGGGCGTCTTCAGGACTTGCAAAACATAAGGGAAAGCTATGATAGAGGATGCTGATGCCGTTGGATAGCACGGATGGCCGAAGGTGACCAGCAGGAAATTACCTGAAAACCTCCCGTTAAATGTTACAGTTAAGAACAGATGAAGTCAAATAATTTAATAACAAAGTGGGCCGCATCACAAAAAAAAGCGGTCACCTTGCTGGATTCATCTTGACGGTTCGAGAGGCTTGTTTACGGTTGAATTTTGCAAACCAGTTACAAGTGTAGGTGCTCCTGATGATCACCTCTGTCTCCATGACTGAAATGCAAAAATATCCCCTGTAAGCATAGGAGCAGGTCGGTACTTTTCTGTTATTTTCCACCTTAATTTATCGCAAGTTTTGAATAACAAGGCTTCGTTTCACAATGCAAGAAAAACACTTATGCGCCAACGTATATGAAACTCTAGGCGTTTTTTCATGTAAGGATTATGTAACGAATTACATGCAGCAGTTTTGTTTCTACTTTTTAAGACAAACTACCATCATGTTGCTTTCTACTCCCTCCGTCCCATAATATAAGAACATTTTTTACACTAGTGTAGTGTCAAAAACGTTCTTATATTATGGGACGGAGGGAGTAAGATTTTTGGGTTTTTATCATTTATGCCACTAGTTGTGTCCTACTACTCAGTTTTGCCATTAGAAGTTACAACTGCTCAAAAATTCCATCGTTTTGTGAGATGCTTGCTAACAAATGCCATTAGACACCTCAAAGATCATTGTTCCGTTAGGTGTTTGCTCAAAAAAGCCATTAGACAGTGTTACTATCAGGTCAAAACCATTCACCATGTAATATGACCAAAATATCCCTAGAACCATATGTCAGCTCTCTCTATCTCATGATAATAAGTCTGGGCCCCACTTGCCAGGAGTAAGCAAGCGAATAAGTTTAGAGGAAAATAAGAACACCGTTGGGGATCGAGTGGAATACACACTTTATCATAGTGAGATAGAGGGAGAGCTGACATGTTGGTCCATGGGCATTTTGGTCATGTAACATGGTAAACGGGCTTTGAGCTAATAGTAATGGTGTCTAGTGGCATTTTTTAGCATGCGCCTAATGGAGCGATGGCATTTTACAACTAGTGGCAGAAATGATAAAACCCAAGATTTTTATGCTCCAATTCATCAAACAGGAAATTAATCTTAGAATTAATTTAATTTTGCTAGGATGTAGCCTATGTGTTTCTGATTAGAAATATGCAGTCAGCATGCAATCCTATTTCAAATAATGGACCTGCTGATCACCCCAAAACAAAGGACCCATCCTTTTATGCTATATTTTGGGAAACAAGGTGTCATTTTTTAACATAAAAGAAACAAGAATGAATTGCATACGAAAAAGTGGACGCTTCTGCGTGAAAGAACATTTCAAGAAATCGAAACATTTTTTTGGAGGAGAATCAGACAGGCAGAACAGAACAAAACCAAGCAAGGACATACTTTGAAGAGAACATGCCAGAGCACAACTAGAAACAACAAGGAATTGGCAATCAACGCCAGCAAATGTGTTAGCAAACCAAGCGAACAAAGGACAAGAGAGAATTGGCATAGGCCAACCAAGAACGATGGAAGAAGAT
Source organism: Triticum aestivum (assembly GCF_018294505.1). Lineage (NCBI taxonomy): Eukaryota > Viridiplantae > Streptophyta > Magnoliopsida > Poales > Poaceae > Triticum > Triticum aestivum. The sequence goes on along the minus strand of NC_057802.1, from coordinate 611,995,528 downwards.
TAGAACAGCAAAAGAATGTGTCACTCAAACCAACAGCGAATGGAGCAGTACATACCAATATATTGATGTGAGCGAGATTCATCTTGTTTTCCCCTGATTCGCACTACCTCTGTAAATGAGGGCAGTTAATTTTCAGTTTCTTGAGGTTGGTGAGTTGTTCTATGCCCTCCGGCAAAGACCTGATGCCCTCACAAAAATTGATCACAAGAGTATTGAGACAGGTTAATTCTGTCAGCCAATGGGGCAACGATGACATGCTGTTACAGTTGTACAGTTTTAGCTCTCGTAGCTTTCTTAGTTTCCTTATGCTCTCATCCAATTCCTTTATCCCTGTGTATGCATCTATGCACAGCCTCTCAAGGGATGTGAGCTCACCCAACCATTTCGGCAGTTCTTCATGTTCCTTGCCTGTTAGGCTTAGACCTTTGAGGGAAGAGAGATGTTGGATTATCTCTGGTGTGCCGGTCAGATCACCACACCGTTCCATCCTTAATTCAGTGAGGCCAGAGAGATGGCCAAGCAGTCTCCACTGATGCAGAGGCAGCTCGCAGTCTGCAACAGCCAGTTCAGTAGTTACTAGAGAAGGAGAGCTGGTGTCTGACATAGTACACTCTCCCCATGATGAAAGTGCATTATCACTCTTACTTATATACCAACGTTTAGCTCTTGGAAGAAGCGATTGCATCCTCAGTTTGGGGCAACTTTTTATATACAAACAATCAAGCATAGGGAACCTGAGGTCGTTCGCACCACTGGAGTCTGATGCACTCCACTCTTCCAGATGTTTCATATCGTAGAGAGCTAGCCATGTCAGGTTTGGCAGTTGGCTGAGCCAGGATGGAAAACTGACACCATTATACCATTGTATAATCAATGTAGTTAAACTGCTCGGTGGCTCTAGTTTCTCCAACAACACTTCATCATCCACAAACCTCTGAGCATCTTCAGTCCACCGGAGAGTCAAGTCTTGAAGTCTTTCCTTTTCCATCAACTTTATACACATAGCTTCTTCCGCCGACTTCACTTTTTCAAGTTGGATGATCTTCAGCTCAACAGGATTCATGCCTTGTAGGAGAACAAGGTTGCTGCTCGATTTACCATCACCAGCATGCACGCCAAAAAGTGGTAATGATATGGAACTAGCACTGAGCTGCGGTACATTAGAAAGAAGCCAGCATCCCTTAAAATATAGCATCTTCAAACTATCAATCGTACCTATACTTTCTGGTATCTTTGTAATATTGCAGTGTGAGAGGTTCAGTGTGTGCAGCTTTCTAAGGTTACCGAGACTTTCAGGTAAAGAGCAAATAGCATCACCACTATTAGACAAATCCAAATGCTCTAGATTGGAAAGGGTACTAATATGGTCTATCAAACGGTCAATTTGACATACAGGTGACTTGTCAAGTCTATACCGGAGGCATGCCGATAGATTCAAATATTGAAGATTGGTAAATCCAGAAAAAGCTTCCGGTATATAATTAACCTCTCTGCACTTCGATAAATCAAGATGCACCAAACTTTTCTGGTTTCCAGATAACCATGACAACTCTTTGAGACAATAAGAACCTGATAGGTTTAAAAACTTGAGTTTATTGAGGTTGCCCAAAACTTCAGGGAGCTGTTCGAGGCAAGAGTGACTTGAAGATAAGTTCGAATGCTCCACTTTGGTGAAGGCATCGAATAATTTCGTTTTTCTACAATTAACATAAGAGCTGAATGATAAGTTCAAATATTGCAGCTCAGATAGGACACCCAAGGATGCGTGTAGATTTCCAATAGATCTACATCCTGACAAGTTCAAATATTGCAGTTCTGTGAGGCTCCCCAAGAACTCTGATACATTGCAAACACAAACGCATTTTGACAAATCAAGATGCACCAATTTTTTTAGCTCTCCGAAGGATTTTGGAAGTTCTCTCATTCCCGAACAACCAGATAAATCAAGATACATCAGGCCTTCAATTTCTCCAATCGACTGTGGCAGTGTCAAGATGTTAGAAGAATCACGGAGACTGAGGTAATTTAATTTTGATAGACTGGTTATACTATTGGGAATCGTTGCATCATGTATTCTGGGAGCGTTAAGATACCTCAACCGTTTTGATCGATCAATAGAATCTGGCAACTTATGTACGCAACACTGACTTAAGTCCAAGACACGTAGGGACTTAGCAGATGGAAATGCAGCATCATGAAGTCCAATTTCAGCAGAGTCCATAAAATGGAGTGCTCTTATCCTGGGTGACTCCAATCGCTTGTTACAATCATCGAGCAATGCAAAGTGGCAGTTGCTTCCCCCAAGGTTGCCATCTTTGCTAGCGACGAGAATTTCATCGTCCATTACCGATCTGGCTAGATCATGCACAAGATCATGCATGGTGAATAATGTAACATCGTCAGGATGCACTCTAGCAGTCTGCAATAAAAGCAATTAGTAATATCAGATTTGCACTAGCACATATAGTACATACTATAATGTCGATGAAAGTATGTCCTTGTGTGCCCTTATGCGGTTCAATCGATTTAATTTAAATAACAGAACATATATGGAAGTATGCCACCGTAGCATTTTTTGCAAGTAATGTAAATTTGATTATGGGAAATTCCCTTGCACTTCAGAGTTTGAAACCCACCCTCCAAATGTCATGAGGCCTCCAAACCCATGTCATTGACTCTTATATCTTAATCCTAGGCAAGTTGCCCCTGTCAGAGTTCTAGCCAAATTTTCACTGGCATGACAATGGTTATACTCAGCTTCCTAATCCATGATAATCATTTAACTTTGGCTTGTGCACAGCAATTAAAAATACTTTTATGCATATTACACATCAAATCTTAAGTATGCATTTTAGAAGAGCATACATCGAGAAAGAAGGGAGGAAATAGTTACTTGTACTAATCAATCATGCTAGTGGAAATAAGCAAAAAGGCCCAGCAAGCGAGAAGCTACGTTTATGCAAGATAGAGAATCCCAAGGGTGATAAGACCAACTTTTCTTCATGAAAATTTGAATATTAGCTTTCTTGCATATGGAAGTTACCTTCCGCCGCTAGCCATTACTTCTACAGGATATGTTTATTTTTATTTGCATGCCATAATAAAGTCAATTGCCAAGATAATCAGGAATGTGCTTTTATTGAGCTTGGATGTGTGGTGGTATGGGATGTGCATTTTGGAGCATGTTGTAAACTGAATTAACCACCTAAACCCTTGATATATTATCTTGCCATTTTTCACAGACAGAATTTGTTGCCATTTCAGTATCACAGACTGTGCATGTGTACTACAGAAATAGGCATTGTGTGAGTTTCCTTACAAGACTATAATGTTCAATTGTACAAGTCATGTAGAAACTAACCAGTGATGACTTTGAGTGTTCAAGGAATGACAGCCCTAAAAGCTCCGTAATGTATTTCTCGCCGAGCTGATGACTGGAGGATGTTCTGGTTGGCTTGATAAAATCAAGAGAAATCCACTGGCGAATTAGATCATCTTTGACAATCTTGTGACCTTTTGGAAAGATTGCACAATAGGCAAAGCACAGTTTCAAATATGAAGGCCTGGAACTATAACTTAACCTCAAGGATGCAATCACCTGTCTTGAAGGTGTATCTTCCGAGTCTGAAGCAGATAGAGTCCAAATATCACTGTCTCTCACTGACTCCCATTCAGGAGATGTTGGCATAGAATTTAACATGTACCCAAGTGATTGAGCTGCTAAACCCACACCTCCACATTTCATTGCAATGTCCATTCCAATCTGCTCCAGCTTAGCTTTGTCATCTTTTTCTTCAAAGCCACTCTTTTGCTTTATTATAGTCCAACACATGTCATTTGTCAGTGGTGCTAATTTGTGTGGTCTGGTTGACATTTTCTTTGCAATGCTTTCATTCCGTGTGGTTAGTATAACAACCACCTTGCTTGCCTTCTCAACCATTAACATAGCCTTCAGATCATCCAAAAGAAAATCACTGCCCTCCCACAAATCATCTAAAACGATCAGAATCTTCTGCTTTTCAGCAAACAGCTTTTGAAGAGCAATGTGTATCATCTCCCTGTTAGTGTCTTGACTCGTATTACCTGAAAGTTGTGATATTATAGAATTACCAATATTGTTCAAGTCAAATGTCTGGGACACATAAACCCACACCCTTGAGTAGTCTTGGAATTGGGAATTATTATTGTAGATTAGTTTGGCCATGGTTGTCTTGCCAAGGCCCCCAATACCATATATAGGAAGAAAGGTGATTTGTTCTGTGATGCCCTTAGATACAGAAGCCAGTATTTTCTCTTCCTCATCAGTCCTCCCAATGATCTGTGCCTGCAGGGTCGATGATGTTGTTACACGTGTATCGGTAACTTTCTGCTTATTGGCACCAGCCCCTGGCATTAAGTTGAAGGCCTTGTGTTGAGCTGTGATCTCCGCCACATGCTCTCTCATCGTCTTCATCTTATTAGCCATTTTAATCTTGTGAACAGTTGTGAGAAAAGGGACCACAGCAGCCAATTTCTTCCTGCGGGAGACCTGTAAGAGATATTTCCGTTGATCTGTTAGTACTTTGCTAAATGTTTGGAAGTGTCTCGGTAAATGAGCATGTCCATGCTACCAGCCTAGCTGCATTATTGTCTATCATAACCTTTTTTTTAAGTAGTACTGTAAAGACTGTACCAATCCTCACTGTTAGGGACCAAGATGAAGATAGATTCTGTTATACAATGCGCAGCGAATGGTATAACTATATGACCAGATGAGCAATTTATTTTGCGAAGTTCCCCAGTTAAGAAAAAGATGCCGACACCCAATAGGGGGGTCATCTCCGACGCCGCCTCCAGCTTTGGCTCGGTCCAGATGGGGCCTTCCTGCCTCCTCCTGTGGTGCGCTCAATTATTTTTCTAGAGTACCAGAACACACTTTTTGCGGGAGGGAGTACAAGAACAATTAGAATGTGAAGAAATCTGCAAAGAACCTCTAAAGAGTACATTTTGACTCTTCTTGCTTTCTTACCTGAAATGAGACTGAGAAGGAGGAACTTCAATGATCTAAAGTATTTTACAACACTTCATAAACAATGTTCCTAGCTTGAAAGTAAAGACTTTGGCTTGTCATAAAGAAAATCGTTGTGCTACCAAAATCACGCATTCAAAGCTTCCAAGAAAAAATCATCATAACATAGGTGCTTTAGTTATTTTTTAAACTAATTTAGTACCATACTTACAGTACATAATAGGCTGCTAGTTACCTTCGCGTACACAAACAGATACTAGTTAAAACAAGTTTGACAATAAGATATTATAGCAAAGAACAAAGAAGAGGGCCTGGAGTTAGAGTTACCTCCCCTGCTTCGGAATCATCAAGCATGTCGGAGATGGCGTACATGGCGTCCTTGAGCCGCTTCAGCCACAGGCGGACCTCGTTGTCGGTGATGGCCCGCCTCTCGGCGTCCAGCAGCACCGCCTCGACGCACTCCAGTGTCTCCTTCATCGTGCGCAGGTCCTTGTCGAAGTTGCGATGCAGCTTGATCTGGCCGCCGAGCACGGAGCCGATCTGATCCCCCACCACCTTGAGGAGAGCAGAAGCGATTAGCCCCCCAAGGTGCGCCATGGCTCCTCCTGCTGCTCCTAAGAGGGCGTCAGTCTCACCGTCAAATGTTGGGATGCGTGTGTGGGGGTGGTGGGATCAAAATGCAGATCTAGATATGTTCATTCTCATCCCTGTCCGCACAAAGGAGGAACAGAGCGCGTGGGTGTTGTTGTGGGTGGAGAACTCAATTATTGAAGGAGCATTTGTTTTCGCAGTACTTTGACCTTTCATACAGCACTGACTTCTTCTCGTTAGGAGTATACCGCTAACTTTGTTCTAAAATAAAAGTAGTTTTATATTTCTAAGATTTTGATTTTTTTATTCAAGATTCGAGGACACAACGCTCGTTCGCCGCGTGTGGCTTCCGCAAGCGACGGGCCGCGTCGCCGACTGGACGAGGTCTGTCTTTTGCTCAGCCCTGCTATTACCTCCGTACTGGTTTATCAGTTCTCTTTGTATTTTGTGGCAAATTTTAAACTTAAATTTAATTAACAAAATGTCCTTTTAGTAGTTTGCTTCTCCGGCGGCCCATCTTCGGGCTACCCTACTGATGATGGTCGCTCGTATTCGGGTCCCTTCGCACATGGAGCGGATCTAGATTTGGCCGCTCCTCACCGTGGTTGCATTTCAATACCGCAATTCGACTCATCTGTAGCTCGTGTCAATGTCGGTGCTTCAGCGACCTGTTTCCTTGATAGCGACGGTGTGTCTATCTTGGATGTCGGGGCCGCGGTCCTAGTGGTGTGTCTGCACGGTTGGCTCTGTGGTGGGCATTGTGGTAGCAATGGTGGCGTCTCCTCTTGGGTATGAGGATAGCAAGGGGAGGGTGGCGGGTGACTTTTGGCGGTTGCGATCCCTTGTTCTGAATTTGGAGGAATTTGGAGGCCTGTCGTGGGCAGTCATGCCCTCCCCAACCCCCCACCTTTCCATGCTGGGTTGGTAACTTTGAGTATGTGGGCGACAGTTGTATGGTCCCAGCGAAAGCTCTGCGCTCCAGCGCCGGCAACGGCAGCACCTACGGGTGTCACTTTCCTATGTGGGAGTTGCTATGTGTCCCCTCATGGTGCCAGGGTTCCGGGTAGTCCGTCTCTTTGGCTCGGCGTCATCACACTCTTGAGAGCATCGTCACGGAACCTGGTACCTCTCGGTTGAAGGTGCACTGTACAATAGTAGAAAACAGGGCTTTCGTTCGGGCCAGGTAAGCCCATTAGTCCCGATTCAGTCACGAACCGGGACCCATGGGCCCATTGGTCCCGGTTCGTGAGGCCAGGGGGCCTGCCGGGCGTCGTGGGGGCATTGGTCCCGGTTCGTCTGGCCCCTTTGGTCCCGGTTGGTGGGACGAACCGGGACCAATGGGTCGCGCTCCTGGCCCACCACCATTGGTCCCGGTTGGTGGCCTGAGCCGGGACCAAAGGGATGTCTTTAGTACCGGGTCAGGCCACGAACCGGGACCAATGAACCAGCCAGGGGAGAGGGCTTTTGTGTGTAAAACATTAAAAGCAAAAAGAATTTTCATAAAATAAGTAAAAAAGCAAAAAGAAAAGAAAATAAATAAGTAGAAACAAAATAAAATAAATAAGTAGAAACAGAAAAACTTTAATAAATAAGTAGAAACAAGATAAACTTTAATAAAGTAAAATAAATAAACTATAATAAAATAAATAAAAATAGCA